>NW_018108394.1:62518-76740 GCF_000183805.2 Loa loa | reverse complement strand
GAAAGTTCTTTTACAACTATAGCATATGTAAGTGATTCTTTTACAACAAATACGCAAGTTGGAGAATTCAGTTTAAAGGTCGTAAAATTAGCAAGATTCATGTGAATGAAGCAAATAATTATAAGGAATTGATGAAATTACTCATCGGTGATATTAGTTTAATCCAACGTCACAGAGGACACATTTTGAGTAGTTACTATAAAATTAAACCTAATTACAGACTATTAAAGACTAAAGATGGGCGAATAACTTTATAACTGTTATATAAACACACATACGCACATACACACACACGCACACACATATACATACATACATACACATACACACACACACATACACACACACACACACATACACACACACACACATACACTCACACACACATATACATAATTTATCTTATTATCAAAAAAAAACAAAACATGAACAAAATAAAAAAAGGAAATAAAATAATAAATAAAAACAGAAAGTGATGAGATAAGAAATTTGTTAATATCAAATAACAAACTGATAACAAAACATCTCTTCGCAAATGATAAATCAAATAGCTATAAAATTTTCCAAACAAAATTAAATTATTAAAATCGAAATATATCCGTGAATCACTACATAATTAAAGGTAATTGATCATAAGTCATATGTCATATACAATTAGGGCTATAGACTCATTGTCATAATAAATTATTAGTAATAGCGGATGATAAGACAAAAGAAAAGTTGTCTAAAGAAAAATACCTTGCTAAAGATTTATACAATCATTTTGAATTATGCAAATAAAAAGAATGAAGCATTAATCTTAATTTAATTAATGAAAAAAAGAAAACAATAATTGAAAATCATTAAAATTCAAAAATTTTGTCAAAACTATTGCATATAAACGTATCATTTGTACACTTTTTAGGTTTGCATGTAATTTGATTAATTGCATGTTTCATTCTTCAATGCACGTAACACGTTGTCCATTTCCATCAAACTATTTAGGGAATGTCATGGGTAGGCTTTATAATCAAAGATTTGGAAAGGACTTCATATACACACTTGCTACAGACGCTATAAATGTGATTGTATCTTTTCAACCTATACCAGTGGTTTTTTTTTTTTAAATTTAAGTTAAGAATAATATATACGCAACTGGCTCTATATTATTTACTCCTAAGGGAAGAATTTGCGCCGAACTGACTTCACTCTTTACTACTAAGTTATGGCCTTATGAGCTAGGGTGGTGACAGTGAAATTTTCAGAACGTAGGTTTTGTTCGTTTGTGGTAGATAGCCGTATAACTTCATCTCCATCTACTCTGATCCATTTACTTAGGTTTAAGATTAGAATAGTCATTCTTCTAGGATGATTACGGGAAGTTAGCAAGCCTAACCTGACCGTAGAAGCACTTTGACCTTTCAATTAGGACCTGTCCAGTACGGGAGATGATACCGTAGGTATTTGCTATTGCAAGCATGACTTGCAACCTCGTAAGGGTATGCAAGGTTTTCCACGGCGACATGGAGGATATCCGTGGAGAAGTGTGGGAATTGTATGAACGTGGGAAAATAGCTATCCTCAAGGGGTAAGCAATTCGTTGACGAGAGAATGTGTTGATTGGGTGTCCTCTCTCTATCGAAGGTTTTTTTTTTGACGTATGCTTGTGGTAATCCAACGTGTCATATAATTTGATGGCTAATTTTTGATGAAATTTGTCACCATTATATGATAGATAGGGAATTGTCTTACTCAGTTAGTTGACATCAAACTCATAAAGACAGGAACTTGACAAGTGTTACACGTAACTTTCTTGATGCATCTATTCTTGTGTTTTTCATTTTACTTCATTCTAATGATCATTGTAAGAAATTACTAAAGTGAAGTGATAAGTAATTATATTCTTTATCATTTGAATTATCTTGATGATATTAGATAAAATATTGTGAGGAATTACTAAAGTTTGATAATATGATTATATTCCTTATCTTATGATTATATTCCTTATCTTTTTTTTGATAATATGATTATATTCCTTATCTTTATATGATTATATTCCTTATCTATATTTCCTTAAGTTTGATAATATGATTATATTCCTTATCATTTGAATTGTCTTGATAATCTTAGATAGGATGAAAAGAAATCTTATAATATTCATTGATTTAAGAATAATGCTAATATGAAATAATATAGATTAGTCTATAATTCTCATTAAAATATGACAAATTTCATGTTCCTTTTTCTTTCTGAACATCTAAAATTTCCGAAAAGGCTCTCTTTTCTTTGAATTTAATCCGATATTTTAGCTAATATTTCGAAAATTGGCAAATTTCTCAGTCAAGTAAAGATATTACTCAATAATGGTAAGTTTTACTTATGGTTATTCAATACTTTTATCTCTTCCGTTTTTGAAGGTTCATATTGAATTGTTTTTTTTTATCATTTTATCAAACGATTGTTTGGTGAAAGAAGTAAATGCTAACTAAATAATGCTTATTTTACCGAGCTAAATCTATCAGAAAATTTTCCAAATATCATTTCTAATTTTTTAACTTTTTTTTTACTTGAAGGTAATTGTAAATTAAACCCAAATTAATTAAACTCAAATTACCTTGCTTATCTGTTGACCTTTTACACCTCTCACATCGATTCCATATCGTGATAGCCTGAGATTATAAGTTTATTTAGAAACGTAAAATTTATTTCTCACAGATCATGCTGCTAAATTTTAATAAATTCATATTTAGGCATCTAAAAGGAAAGGTTTAACAGCCGATGAAAAACGATCGCGAATGTTAGAATTATTTTATGAAAGTAATGAATTTTTTCAGGTAATTTTTTTTTTTGAAATATAGTGAATTCTTTCAGGTGACTTTTTGTTGAAAAAAAAAAAAAAAAACGGTTTATACTTCTTGTCATGAAGTACTGGCGGTTGATCCATTATTTTGATGGAATTTTTTTGAGCCAACAAAGAAGGAAGGACAATGATCTGAAGCGAATAATGATCTAAAGAGACAATGATCTAAAGCACTTGTTTATGTTGTAATACGGGTTGTTACAGTTTGGAAGGAAGTAAGAGGATTTTAAAGATGCATGCTATCTTATAAAGCGATTCAAATTTTGTGAATTGCAAATTCAAGCAACTATAACAACAAGGTGCTGTTAAGTAATACTGTTACAAATTAGCCTAGAATCTAAAGTTATCCTTTTGGAAAATTCAGATGAAGGATCTCGAAAAAATTGCTCCAAAACAGAAAGGAATTGTTCCGCAATCGGTGAAAGAGATAACGCAATTATTGGTTGATGAAGGTTTAGTTGAGTGCGAAAAAATTGGTACGTTCGTTTGCTACTGGGCATTTCCGTCACAAGCAACGATTGTAGTAAGATTCGTTTCTTCTCATTCTCTTTTGTTTTCTTATCATTTTTTAAAGTGTTGGGAAATGATGATTAACTTTCGAGCTAAACCTATCGAAAATTTTTAATCATTAGAACGAGCAGCTTTTATATTCTAAGGACCATAAGCAACACTTCGACATTATAGTAAATAGCTGTACAAACAAACAATACAAGTAATTCATCGATGATCCAAGTTGAAATAAAAGAGATAACAAGGATTAAGCAAATTATGGTAAATGTGGAAAAAGAAGCACTTATTGGAAGACAGATTATTTTAATGATATAAGATGTAGAACAGGTCATTTCTCATCAGCGATATGCATGTCTATTTTTATCTAGTTTCTTCCAGAATGCTTTCGAGATCCTTTTCGAGAATAAAAGGATCAAACTTATTACTGATTTTATAGCATCGATTATTACTTCTTTTTTTTTAATTTTAGCGTAAGAAGCAGCTAAAAGAATTAGATGAAAATATTTCGAATTTGGAAAAGATACTAGAAGAGGTGAAAGCCGATATTGTGGAAGCAAAAAAAGGAAAGGAAGTTAGTTTTCAAAAATGTTCTTATATGATCTCGAACGTAATAATTGATCAAACTTTGATGGGATGGTTTATAAAAGCTAGCAAAATGAATCTGTTCTTAGAAACCGATGAGTAATCTTGTTCAGCACATATTAAATTTATCATCAAGAAGTACTGCACTAACTGAACTGCTCTGATGATTTTGGGAGATCGTGGTATTTAGCATTAAATTGTTATGATAATAGTACGAAAAAGGTTTCTGCAATTTATCTCCCTATCTACAGGCAACGGTAGAGCGGAAAAAGTTAAAATTAGAAATTGATGAATTGCAAACGAAGCACGAGGCATTGACGAAAAAATTGGAAAAACTAAATGAGGAAGGCCCAGAAGCTGTGGCTCGACTTGAAAGTGAAACGGCTAAGATTCGTGATGAAGCAAATCGTTGGACCGGTGAGATTTTCCTGTTTTTCTTTCATCTTCAGGTAATAGATTCTCTGTTGGATATCTATTCTGAGGAACAGAAAGTTCTTATTATAAATCTTTAGGAAAAATAGTTCTGCCAAAAGCGTGGAATTCATGGTTGAATGAAAGATGAATCTTTTTTTTTCTTTGCTGAATCGTAATTTAAAAAGGGAAAAACAAAGTTTAGTTTTTCGCCAATGTTTCAGAAAACATATTTGCGGCGAAGAGATGGTGTAAAAGAAATTTCAACGTCGAAGAAAAAGTGTTGAATGCGCAGTTTGAAATACCGCCAGAACTTGATTATGTCGAATGAAGTATTAATCATTTGCATGTTTTGTTTACTGTTTATGGATAATCTATCTCAATGTTGGTTAAATAACATGGTTTTTTGGGTTGAAATTTCAAATTCATACTTACTTAATCCTCCTATCTCTCTCTCTACCGTCTCCTAGTATTCCTCTCTTTAATTAAGTCTGGTTATTTAGACTGATTCTAATTCTGTTCATAAATGTTTAAATATTTAGAATGGTACTGGACGAAATCCAATCCATTCTTTACAATTTTTTTTTCCAAGTTACGAATAATTTTTATCGATTATATCTTAACCCACATATTCGACTGGTATTCGCCATAAAAACAGGAAATGGTAACTTTGGGCATAATGCGAAGGTGAAAAGATGCTCAGTTGCAGGGATTTTAAGTAAGCCATAAAGACATTCACGTGACGCAACAGTTATACTTTTGTATCGCCGGAGCATTTATTCATTTTCACATTAATTCCGTCATCAGAATTACGGAAATTAGCTATCCCTTCAATTTAATCAGCGTTATGACATCATTCCGACATGTCCTTTTTGCAATACCACCAGAATTTGATTATGTTAGATTATTCCCTTCGATGCCTTCCTCTGGATGCGTTATCAGTGATCAGATTAAAGTTGTAGGCTTACTTCATGAAAATGCATTCTCAGTAAGCCTAAATTTTCAATTTCACCATCCATGTCTGATGGATTTTTTGCTGTATTATATCAAAATTTGTTGGATAAAAAGGCTGAAAGATCGGGAACAAATCGTTAAAATCAGATCAGAAACAAAAAATTGGAATAAGCTTGAATCGGAATGATCGGAAATAAATCGCCAAGATGAATGTGATATGTGTTGCAGCCGAATGAGAGTTACAAATGATACAAGCCTAAACCATAGATATTATGTTCATGATAATGAATTTACTGTCGTAACATTCTTATGTAAAACAGAAATTCGTTAACTGAGTTCCGTGAACTTTTTAAATTCCAACATCTATTTTAAACTGTTAATTTTGCAGAAAACATGTGTATTAAATGTTCTGTAAAAGTATGTATAACACGGTAGCTTACCTCTATTTATTAATATTTCTAATTATAAAATACGATTGCTAAGTTTTACTTCATCCAGGTATGATTTCTGAAATTTATTTTAACAAATTTAACTTTTAAATTAATTTTCGACAGTATTATTTTAACTGTTTCATTCTGCTACAAATACCAATCTTCGTGCAATGTTCTTTTCTTGATGCATAGATTACTTAAAGTGTAAAACTGTTTATGTCTTATGCAATAATGAGATTTCCAATACTATGCTACTAATTTCTGTACATTTGAAGTTTCATCGATCATCCATAATGTTGATAATCATAATACCCTATAAGCTATTTAATTTAAATGCAACATCATTTTGTACTAAACAGGAGAATGGGAATTTATCTTGATTTCTACTTGCCGATTCCGATAAATCTTTTTTTTTCTGAATAAAAATCTTTTTTTTCTGGCTAAAATTTTTGCCATATTTACTTGTTTACTTTCCGGATAGTCTAGTTATACTTGATAAAATGAACTTTCCCAAGGGTAAGTTTGTTAGAATGAGAGACAATAATAAAGTATAATAATAATGTTAATCAGTGGATTTTTATCCATGTTTTCAATTTCTGAAATGAAAATATTCAAAATTTTGCAGTAGTTAAAATGGATGATGAAGGACAACGTGCAGCCGAAACAATCGAATCGTTATCAATTGGTCGTGATGCTTCTGAACAACTCTTTGGAACTCCATCATTGATTGGCTCACAGCCATCAGCCAATTATGGGCTTTATGAGAAGTTCGATTTTACATTTTTGAAAGAAATAAGATTTATCATTTAAGAACTAATATGTCAGACATATACAATCATTGCTATTTTAGTATCATTTATGATACCAATACTGAGGATGCATTTATTGACGTGAATAACGACATACTAACGGTACGATTTGATTTTCATTTTCTTCTTTTTTTTTTTAAAGCACAATTTTATTCTAGAATTTTGACAGTTTTTGCGATTGGAACGTAATAGACTTATTTCAAGGAGTAATCCCGAAATAGTCTGGGAGAACTTTGATTTCAAAAGTTTCTTTTTTCCGAAATATGCTTAATTCATTTCAATTGAGTATTCATCAATAAAATGTTACCAATTTTTTTGACAAAGAAATGATATATTTTGATTTTCAATTTATACTTCGTTTGTTATTGTCTAAATTCTTCGGGACTGGACAATTCCTTTTATTTATTGACAGTGATAAGTAAAGATCATAGAAATATAAATTTTTCAATATAATTGTAGCAATAA
Organism: Loa loa; assembly: GCF_000183805.2. Classification (NCBI taxonomy): domain Eukaryota; kingdom Metazoa; phylum Nematoda; class Chromadorea; order Rhabditida; family Onchocercidae; genus Loa; species Loa loa. Next base: position 69,739 of record NW_018108394.1, on the reverse strand, counting down.
GCTGATGTGGACAAGGAGTACAAAAATTACCACTAAAGTTAGTCTATTCCAAAAAAAGTAAACAAATGATTATTGCAAATATTTTAGTTGAACATACCACCAATGGATTTTGAGCGAACAACAAGTGAGGATTTCGCCGATATTATATTATCACAACTTGATAATCGAGATGTAAGTGTTTGGTCGCTATTCGATGTCATATGAAATGTCTTATCTATTTACAGTGAACTGTATGCCTTACATCAATTATCATCAAATATTCATATGTCAGGTGTTCTATTTGAATGCTTAATTTAGGAGAATTTCTCTGGTGATTGTGGCATCGATCCATCAAACGAAATAAATATTGGTCCGTTGAAATCAGTACCACTTTCGGCTGCCAGGTTTTTGAATTTCTGTTCCTTTTTCTTTTATCACAAAATATTTAGCATGAACTGTAAGCTTTTTTAAAATCCAATAAAGTGAAATCGATGATATTTCAGATCAGAAAATGATACACTTCAATTAGAATTTGATGTGACGGTGGAAGGAGGGCGTCAGAGTTCTTATATCGTAAGTATTTAAACTTTTTTTTTTACTTTTTTTCGTTTATTTGATAAGATTGCAAATGCAAGCAGGAATTGGCTACATGTTAGGCTGTGAAGAAAGGCATATTCCGCCTACTATTATACTGTTCAGTTTAGTTTATTTCATTTAATCAAGTCAAAAATAGCTGACTTACTTGTAATAGTTTTCGAAATTAAAAAGAGACGGCGATTTACTTAATCAATAGAAATTTGCATTTCTATTTGCTTAAAAATACAAAAAGGGAGGTCGAGAAGTTTGGTTGTTAAATCGAGCATAGTTTTTCTCTCAATTTCTCTCAGAAATATTTGTTTTTAGTTCAAAGGTCGCTCACTTTTTGCGAAGATGAATACCAATGTCATATTTACAGTGAAGTGTCCTATTCCTCCTCCCCCAAAATCGTTTATTCGAATTTGTGCTATCTATTCGGATAACATTTATGCTAATGTTCCGGTTCGTCGATGCGATTATCATCGTTCGCGGGATAGTGAGTGATTTTCTTTCGAAATTTTTAACTGAATTAGAAAACTACAAAATTCATTTAAGATGACTCTGCAAACCCACAAATGATTGTGGTGGCTGCAAAATTTTTTTGCTATCAGTTAAAGTTCTGAAACGAAAGGAAAATATTTTTATCACAGTTGCAATAATAATTACACAAAGATTTCATCATATCGAGCAATATTTTCTGGACTTTTGCAGAAAATCAGGAAGAGCATTTCGTAATTGTAACCAATAATTCCAAAGCGCAACATCTGACAGAAAAAGTAGAAGGCGAAGAGGGATTCCGTTCATTTGCAATTGTGCCTTTCGACGCACTTCATGCAAATAAATGCTTGGCACTACAGTTTCGATGCTATTCATCTTGTGCTGGTGGTATCAATCGGCGGCAAGTGGTATTGTGTTTTTCTTTGGAGAATGGGTAAATTTTTATTTTTGATTCAGATGCACCAGGTAACTGTTTTCTCGTAAATAACATCAAATTTTTTTATGCTTCATCACATATTGTAGGAAATAAAGTTTGAATTAGTATTACATCAAACTTTAGTGACCAACTACTTGGCGACAGTAAGATGCATCTGAAAGTGTGTTCACTTCCAAGTCGAGATGCAAATTTGGATATTGCTAATGTGCCACGTACGCTTTCGTTTTCGTCATCTTAAAAAATTTTCAATTTTAATTCAAAGGAAAATAGCGGCAGAGAATAAAAATATTCTTGTATATAAACACATGTTTCAGCATTTAACAATAGTATTCAAAGTGAAATATTGTCTGCAGATTAGGATTACAATAGTTATTTTGTTTTTGTTTTTTTTTTTATCTGACATCTGTTGCATATGTTATCGATTGATTGGCTTATTGAGTACATGCAACGAGCAAATGACAACATATTAGCAGTACTGGTTTCTCCACTGATATGGATATATTTTAGTAATAAATCGACATAAACTGTGATATTTACATAGCACTATAATCGAAGCAGATCACAATTCTACTATTTGAGTAGTAACATAAATCAATGACCTGATGTATTTTGCGATACAAAAATTTATTTTAATTCTATTCTGTATATGGTTATTTTTTGATGCTTTTTGTGAACCAAGTTGCTTTTTCCTACGAAGGACAGTTAAGCTCAAGATTTATTGTCTTATCAGATCTATAAAACTTTTTTTGACTCTATTAGGTTAGAATTGGAATTCTGTGTAAATTCGAAAAATAGAAAAAAATAGAGAATAATTTAACTCGAGAATATCGTTCGAGAAATCGTTTAGTTAAAATAAGGTAGTTTTAAGTTCGAAGCATCGAAGATCGGTTTATAGACTCATACTGAGCAATCCAGGAAATACCAAGGGAAATTCGCTGCAAAACCAAAAGGGTTATTGACATTTATACGGTATTTCTGTCTTATCATAGTATTTAATCTTTAAGTATTACATTTAACACGTTAAATCTAACATCTCATGTTATAATCTTTTGTCTAGGAACAAATTGTACATAGGAAATCAGGTGTTAAAAGAAAAAATGGCTTAATGAAAGGCAAACGAAATAAAGTATCTTAGGTAGTAATAAGATTTGGATATAAGGTAGTAAGTGAGGATAAGCTACTTACAGCACTTGGAATTTTGCATAGCAAGGTTTGGATTTTAATAATAATGATGTAATCTGACGATGATTTGCCTGATCATTCATTACTTATGTTGACTAGTCGATTTAATTTTTCAGTCATCTGGAAATTGCAGTAATTGAACGCGATTGGTTAAATACATCTAGCTATCGTTCAGTAGTACTGTGTTAATTATGGATTTCTTGGTTATCTTCAGGTAACAAGCGTCCGGCTGCCAAACATTATCCGGCGGTTGCAGAAGTTGTTTCCGTTTCAACGAAGAATACACCACAACAGTTTTGGGATGACGATGATACAATTTACTCATTGGAGGTAGAATCTACTATGATTTAATTTCCAACGAAATAGAAAATGAAAATTTTGTGTAAAATTCAATTTCTAGATTCGTGGAAGACATTTGTATAAAATAGTTTGTGCTATTGTTGGTAATTTCGAATTGACCAGAAATTTGCTAAAGGATAAAAGTCAAAGAAATGATAGAGATATGTTGACGGTAAGCGACAGTTCAGGTTCGCTATCCCAGAATACTCCCATTGATTCGTAAGTCACAATTTTCCGCCTTTTTTCTTTTTATTTTTTTCTTCATTTCCTGAATTTGTGGGTTTTTCGACCTTCTAAACATCGTTTTAGGTTATGAAGATATCAAGATGTTATCACTCTTTTTGACTTCAGGAAAAGCTTATCCGGTTTGTATTATTGCAGCTGGCTGAATACTTTGGAATTGTCGAAATATAAACACTTATTTGCTGATCGGTCATTATATGTAATTGCTGATCTTGATGGAATCATCAGTAAAATGGTTCTTTCTTTCATAAATTATTCTTCAATTTTGGTTTATTTTCAACTAACTGAGAAATCCAGAAAATAGTGAATTCAAACGTTATTTAATTCGTCAATTGATCGGTTTATGGGGAAAATTAAAAATGTAATTGTCCTCTATCAATGAAGTAAATCAAATCTCTTCAAGTTTTAGTATCTATCGTCGATAGGTGTTACGGAAGAAGATGCAACAAAAATGTTAAACTCATATTTGGCTTGGTTCAACATTTTCAACGCTCAGCGATTGAGCAGTTTGTCATCCGAAGGTTCTACCATCCGAGTGCAAAGGACCCGTGTAAGTGGTTCCCTTCGCGCACCTCACTCCAATTAATCGAAAATTTCTGTTCTTAGTTTTTGAATATGCGTTCAAAATTTTATAATGTATTTTGGAAAATGTTATCTTTTGTCCAGAAATCGTCTGCCAAAATGTAATGTTTCATTACTGAAGTGTCAAGTGTTTTATCAAGTCTTCATCTTTAACAGCTTGTAAAATTCTACAATTACTTCGATCAAATCATTTTGTATATTTGACACTTGGGAAAAGACGAAAAAATATTTGTTGATAAAAATACAATAAAGTTCATTAAAGATAGTGCTTTTTTATTTTCGGTTTTCATTTCGATTGTTTCCATTTTGTATTTTTTCCATTTAATTGATGTGCCGATCTTTTCCTTTTGTTTATGGTTTCGTAATCGTTTGATAGATTGTTGTTGTTTTTTTTTCTTTTTTTGTTTTTCATTTAATAAGTTAATCTTTCCTCCATACACATTTAGTGTTATTCATTTTATCTTACATCATGAAAGACAAAAAACTAGCTATAAGGCTAATCAGTAATTGCGGCTAGCCGATTTAACTAGCCAAACTAGCCGTCATCAATTGTTAAATTGATGTTGTAAATCGAAGGATAAATCTTAACGTTGTTATAATTGGTTATGCTGGTTAAAAAAAATAAAACTTTTTGGATTAGTGTATGTAATATGCATTTAAAAATTCATTAATTAACTAAGATCTAATGAGAATTTATTTTAAGTGAAGTAGAAGAAAACTGCTTCAGTCATTATTAAAGTGACTTTTGATCATCTAATTAATGCAGTAATTATTTGATAATTTTCAGATCGCTTTTAACTCAAATGAAATCTACTCATTCTGTTTCAAATTTATTTATTTCAATTTAAAATAAAAGGCTAAATAAGTTTTCCAATTTATTCGAAATTTTGTGGGATTTCAAATTATCCTTCTATCATCATTAGTGCTTTTTTGATGATAAGCTTTGAACATTTTTCTAATGTTGAAACAATTATGTATAGAACTTTATATAAAAATATGCCTGAACTGGGGAATTTCAATTTTTCAAAGTAAATACGAACAGGTGAAAATTACTTAGGTGAATCCAATTAAATTCTAATATACCTTATGAGCAGTTTGAGTATTCGGAAGAAATCTGAGAATAAGTGATACAGTGATGGTATACGATATTAATGAGCATACGATAGTATGTAGCATGATATTGATGTGTAAATGATACTGTAATGGTTAGTGTACATATCTTGGTATATGATTAGTATTCGGAAGTCTGAGAATAAATTGATAAATTGTTGGTAGAATCGGTGATATGCGTACATTCTCCTTCTTTCCTATATGTATACCTATTAGTTTTCCGTAATTACGAGACGTTGCATATCCAACATTTCACTGTTTATGTGTGTGTGTGTGTGTATGTGCGTGTGCATATGTATATATGTATGTGTGTATGTGTATATGTATGTGTGTGTATATGTATATATACATGTGCATATATGTGTGTATGTATTACATGTATGTGTATATGTGTATGTATATATATACATATATGTGTCGGCACAAAGTGTTTTTGTGCGCGCAGATGTGTGTATGTATGTGTCTGTGTGTACGTATGTATGTGTGTGTGTGTATGTGTGTGTATGTGTGTGTATATTGAAATGTATGTGTGCAGATGTGTATGTATTTCTTAGGCCTAATAGGCATGTAACATTTAGGCATATGTTAATTCTGTCTAGCTTCAATAACTTCCAAATTATTGCTCAATAATTCATAGAGGTATGGTAATTTTATTTAATCCAAGTAACACTTGAAAACTAAACTTAGTATTTTTCCTGTCAAGATACATGTAATAAATACCTGGAAGGTGACATTTCTTCGGATTTTACTTCTGGGATATGTGTTCGCTATCGAAAATGCAATAAATACCTGGAAGGTGACATGTTTCCGGATTTCACTTCTGGGATATGTGTTCGCTATCGAAAATGCAATAAATACCTGGAAGGTGACATGTTTCCGGATTTCACTTCTGGGATATGTGTTGCATTTACGCTATCGAAAGTGCAATAAATACCTGGAAGGTGACAAGGTGACATGTTTCCGGATTTCACTTCTGGGATATGTGTTGCTGCATTTATGCTATCGAAAATGCAATAATAAAATATCATTCATTTAAGGATTTTCTGGAAACCGAAAAAAATGTGAATTCCCGCGGGAATAATTGGAAATATTGTAACGCTTCATTCCTTTTGGTGATATGCTAAGTAAAAGTTGCTTAATTTAAATTGTTTTCAGGATGTTTTGCAGTTTGATAATTTCAATGCGTTTTTTCCATGTATAAAATTTTTACGAATTCATTAACCACGAAAAGAATTCAATGCTAAGAAAAATACGGACAGATAGCTTTTTTGCTAGAATGATTTAAAATACAGAATTCAATTAGTAATTAACGCCACTACTATATATTTATGGAATTCCTTTTCTGTGTGAATCAAAATTTTGAGCTTATCAAACATTTCTTAGCTTTGTACAAACTGTAAAGTTCGAATTAAATTTTTACTGATTAGATGTTAATATTTCTATAGTTTCCGGACTACTTCCGGACGAACTACTCATTTTGATACATGTAACGCAAATAATTATGAGCAATCACTATTGTTCTGAATAACTTTTGTAGGTTAATGTCTTTCTTCTTTTTGTCTTTTGAATAAGACTCATATTAAAGAACTAATTCCGGAATCGAAGAATAGGAAATGAAAGAGAAGAAAGTGAAGTGAAATAAGGCCATGTTTCCACCATCAATAACCTTTCCCGGTTATCAATTTATCCATTTATTTTTAAATGCGATGTAAAAACAATTGAACCCTTTAGATGGACTAGTTTGATTTAGTGCAGAAATTATGCAACTTATCACAATATCAGTAAGATGAGACCCAAAACCAGTTATATTGCACGAAAAGAAAGCAAGCTAATGTAAGCTATTTGAAAATGCGTATGAAAAAGGAATGACAAAAACATGAATAAGAAACGTACAGCTAGCGATGATTAATGCTTCAGAAATTAAATAATACAAAAATCTGGAATTCAAGGAAAAAAAAATTGAAATAGCAAGTCAATATGAATGTGAATAATTTAAATTCTAAAAACTCCGAAACTGCTAGAAAACAATAAATTTTACGAAATAAGAGACTAATCATAAAGATAAAGATGTACAAAACCTGGATAACCAAAATGGAGATGGAATGATGAGATGTATAAAACCCGGACAACCGAAATGTAGATAGGATGATAAGCATAAAAGCTTCATAAACAAAAGTAGCAAAAGGATTCTGAATGGATGTTTCAATATATATATATATATATATATATATATATATATATATATATATATATATATATATATATATATATATATA
>NW_018108394.1:50200-62028 GCF_000183805.2 Loa loa | reverse complement strand
TATATATATATATATATATATATATATATATATATATATATATATATAGATCTTGCAAAATTCGAAGCAAAAATAAGAAATTTAAGAAAGAAGTTTTTGAAATATCCAGATACTCAAAAATTTTGCCATTAAATTAAAGCATTCAGAGCTATGAATTACCCTTTCTCATTGTGATCTAATACTTGGACAAAAATTAAATGAAACATATAGACAGAGAGAGATCAAAATCCGACAACAGAATACTGAATACAAATAAAAGTTAGCTTTGAAAGCTATCATGCATGTAAGAAATGCATACATGAAACGGAAATCAAGGATTAAATACAAATATATATGACTGTAAGTAATCCCATTCTTAATTCTAATTTAAATGTTTTACATATATAGCCATGTTAAATTTTGCAGAGTTATACAATCTAAATGTCTTATTTATGTAAAATGTTAAATTTCACAAAGTTATAATATGGTATGTTTCATAAAGTTACAAATGGAATTATTTGGAAAATTTCATCTTCTTAAATGACCACTATTTTAAAGTAAATTCTTAAACAGATACAAGAATTTCCATTGATTCAGTTCTCTTTTGCTCCGTTTTTAAATTACCAAACAGTGACTGGAATGCATCTTTGTAAGCTAGAGAGTGCACGCCTTTATGTCGATCAATTTCAGTGTTTCTTTCTTCTTTCTATAACAAAAGATTTTAAAAATTTGAACTATTCACACAATGCTACGATAAAATAATACTATTCAAGAAAAAGATATTATCCAATAAGGCCATCAATCAACACCAGGAAGAAACATTTTTGAAATCAAGGAAAAAGAAATTCCAAATTTTTTGCATTTATTTCTCAAAAAGTCATAAAAGTTCATTCATAAACTAAAAACGTGCTACCTTTCGATTATTTGACGTAATACTTTCAATGTTCTCAAAAAGTGACGGCCATCCTCCGCCTTGATAATATCTGGTACAGAATCGATGTATGTCAATTCTTAGCTGTAAACAAAAACAGAACATTTTTATATACCAGCTAAAATAAATGCAGATGTGATATATTTGTTAGTTTAGAAAATTCAAAATGCACTTTCGTCAACTAAAAAAAAGGGAAAAAAAACTAGCTTTTAAAGAACTCTCGTAAATGATAAATGATAAATGCTTGAAATTACTATCACTAACTTCAAAATACACGATGTATGAATACCAATGAAAATGAATGATTACAAGATTGAGAAACATAGCATTATTTATGTTGAAAGAATATATCGCGCCTTTACATTAAAAGAATTAGAGTAGTTCAACAAAAAATAATCAGGTTCAGAATTCAAAATACCTACGTCGGCAATCCGTTGATTTATATGGGCAATATTTCCAAGATGCTTCCTTTTCTCCAGATCTCGCTTTGATTTCGACTGTGATATATCAGCAACATATGGAATTTGATAAAATCGTGAATCCTAAAAACTCATATAACAATTTAAACTTCCCACTACTCGAAAAAATTTCCACCATTCATATTAAATAACGGTAATTTATTTATTTTTCTTAAATAAAACTAACAGTTAAAATATTTTCTGCTCTTCTATATAATTTATCCAATTCGTCTTTCTTCGAAACTTGCACTGATTGTAATGTTAACTGGCCACTTATATCTGATGGAATTATTACTGGATCCATCATATTCAACATTTGCATCCTTTCATTTGCCTTAAAGTAGCGAATTTTTAAGCGAATAACTGATTATCATAGGAAATCCACCTTTTTTTTTACAGTTACTCTACTGATTTCCACTTCTTTACCCGTAATTATTTTATTGATTATCCAATTTATAGTTGAAAATAGCATAATGCAATATGAAATAAACTCTGCATTCCAAATATGATCATTCTTCATCATCCATAGATGTAACTGCTTAAATAAAATGATATAAATTATTGCTTAACTTTAAAATTAAAATTGTTAATGGAAAATAGTCAAATGGTCAAAAAGTCAATCAACTTTCATCTACTGTTATTTCAACTACAGGAAATACACATGATTACTCATCCAACTTCTCCGAAAAGAAGATGACACATCAAATGTTAAACCGTTAGTCATTTAATTCATTTAGTGATTTAAACTGCTACACTATCTCAATTATACTGTCAACATATTATATATCAAGGATAAGATTATTTGATCTAGATCATGGCAGGTAAGAGAGTTTTAATAGAGCCGTTGCAATCAGTTTCCTTTCACGAATATCAATAGATTGTCTGTGTTATACATTTTGATTGAATTTGTATTTCTAAATTTTTACCAAACAAGAACTGAAAAAAAAAAACAAGGAAAAATATCACAAATCATTCTGTCAAACTTCTTCGCACCGTTGCATATTTCATAATTTACAAATGACTGAATGGTAAACAAAAGGAAAACAACTTTATAATACCTTTAATTGTCGAATATGTTGACAAGCCCATGCTAATGCTACTTTTGCTTCTTTAAGTTCATTTTCCAGACAAGCCAATTCGTTAGTTTGTTCAGGAGTAGATGGACTAGAATCGTTTGGTGTGACTGATCCTTGCATTTTCGGATGATTCATCGCCAAATTCAAGGTTTGTAGTTGCTTAAAAAAGGACTCAATTTCATAATTTTTGCATTATAATTATACAGTAATATAATTTTACAGAAGTTTTTATTTTAAAATACCACTATTATCTCAATCCCTAATATATTTCACATTACGTATATTAAAATTTTCGTTCTCCCTTCTGTTCAAGCACTTTACAGAGTTATTTGTTACTTTAATCATATCCTTATCATAAAGAACAGTCAACTGTTAAAAGATAACTCTATTAACTGATAAAAAGAAAACCACAATCTAATAGTTTGGATCAAAACATAAGATGAGACGACTTACAAAGGATTTCTCCACTAAATCACAAAATCATTTTTAGATCTGCTTAATTATGGACAATCGGTAAATTTCTTATTTTTTTTGACAAGAATATAGTTAAGGCAGAGTAAAATCGATTGCACAATCATTGCATGCGACTTTCCAAGTGACAAACATGATGTAAAATTAGTAAATGTAAGCAGCTATAAGCAAGAGAGAAGGGCATGGAAGAAAACTCTTCTAAAACATTGGATGAAGTTTAGTGAATATAATACATACACTTAATACTTTTTTACTGATAGTTCTGGCACGGTTTCGTAATTCACAATTTTCTTTTTCACAAACATCAATTTCATGCTGCAAAGTTTCCAACGTATCTTCGTATTCTCTGCAACAAAGAGAAAAGTAGAAAAGTGAAAAGAGCAAGATTAAATGAGTGAAAAAAAGAGTTATTTCATTAAAAGATAATATTTGAACTTTACCAAAGACTACTGATTAACTGAAACGCACTTATAGCATATCATATACAATATGAAATCAATTGTAAAATTACAAAATTTTGTTGACACATGTAACTCCAATTCGGTTTCGAAGCATGGGTTAGTAAAGTGATTGTCAGGTATACGAAAATAGAAGCAAAGAGAAATAATAAAGAAAATTAGAACGAAACAGAATCGAAGTATAACAGAGATACAGTTCCCTACCAAATCTCTATTCACCTTTTACAGTATAACTATGTATTTCTTAGTGTCAAAAAATATGAAGGCATACATACATCTACTTTGTAATCTAGAGGTTAGCTATTCGTGCCCAACCATGATCCGATCACTTATTCGTAATGGATAAATCTGAACTTCTCTTTATGACCATATTCCAAAAAATCTGTCGGCCATTTCATCGATTTAGCGAATCCATTTGATTTATGTAGATTCCTTCATTATAAAATCTTCATAACCTAGAAACTTACATTTTTGCTTTCTTCAACTGGTCACGTAAATCTTCATTTTGTAAATGCAATTTCTGCATCTCAGTTTCATCAATTTTTCCCATCGATTCTATTTTACTTTCAGCCATTTCCAAACGTACCTGAAAGAATAATATATATAAGCAAACACAATAAAGGTAAAACTTTATTCACTTTATTTCATTCTGGGATACTGGAGTACATGAATTAAATTCAATTAAATCAGTTAGATACCTTAGCCTATTCGCATGATAAGAAATAGGATTAGTACGTTAACATAGCCTCTAGAGGGAAACAGTACGACCTTTTAGGAAAGTTGAATATACCTTGTAATTACTAATATCATCAAGCTTGGCTCGAAGATTGATTTTCAATTCCGTTATTTCATTTTCCTTTTTTCCAAATTCCAACGAAGTTTCTCCGTTTCCAAAGCATCTTGTCTTCGAACATTTGCTCGTTCCATAAGTGGAGATGAAAAAGACTACAAGTAACTTTCGTTACACAATAAAAGTTTACTAGCCATTTCCAATAATCAAAATTTTTCTGTTAAAACTGACACTGAAATTTTCTGTGTACTTGGACTGCAAACTCAAATGTTTTTTTCAAAACAATATATAAAGAGAAATAGAAAAGTTGAAAGTCAAAGTAGCAAAGTCAGGGGAGGGTAAGAAAGTTTCCAGGACTATTACCATCCTGTAATTCTAGCACTGGAAAGCATGAAGCACGCAATGATTTGATCAAATCAATATTTCAGAGAGCAAGAAACCCATAAATAACGCAAAGAGTTGATCTATTAATTTTAATTAGGCAATTCATTTTCCACAATTGAAAAAAGATTAAGTCTTGACATAAACAAACCTTATCTACCGGATTGTTGAGTAGTTTCACGTTATCAAAGTTTTCAATCAAATCAGTGATAATATTTGGTACGAGTCTCATATATTCACTGAAATTTTAAAACTGATTAGTGTTCAAATCTTAAAATTTTATTCTTCCATTTATAGATTCACTTTCATTTCATTTTTTTTCTTTGAATCACTTTTACTCTTAATAAACATTTTACTTCCATTTTTTTTATACGCCAACTTTGACCTCCACGTTCTTCTCCCCCTTATTTTTCGTATTAATTAATGAATTTTACGGATTTTACCTCGACTTTTGCAATTAGCATTGTCTCATTCTACCATGTAAAGTTGTAGAAGTTGTAGATTCCACCATGTAAAGTTGTAGAAGTTGTAGTAATTGGTTTTATAACATGTTGGTTCTTTCTACGCTAATCTTATTTTTAAGAGTTTTTACTATTATATGCAAACTTACTTCAGAGCTCCTGTAGCTTCAGCTCCATTTAAAGGACCATGCACTTTTTCCACAGAACACAAAAGAGCTTCTTGAATGCAATTTTCTTCCAAACTCTCAGCCTCTAAAATATGATTTCTAAAAATGAACAAAATCAATTCACTCCAATTCAATTTATTGCAAATCTGCGGACTATCTGTCTCTTCGACAAGGAAATAAATCTTGCAGCAGCAAAAGTACAAAAAAAAAAAGAAAAAAGGCAAAATTCGCAGCAAAGCTATAGATGTAAACGACTTCAAATCCTTTTTCAGTTTCATTCTTCTATTCAACTAATAACGACCATGGATAAAAAGAGAAACCTAAAAGTGTTACATAAGTTCTACTAAGCAGAGACCTGTGATGGTGCTCAACTGAATAGTTGTAATACTGCATAAATTGTCAAATATTGAAGCCACATTTTTGAACGATGTATTCAAATTCGTAAGTTGAATTTCTAACTGAAACGAACCAATAACTCGAAGGAAAAACAGTGAATGGACGAAAAAGACATGTTGATAATTTCAAGATCTGTGAGAATTTGTCGGAAAGAACGTGAACCAAGATCAGAATAACGCAAAAACAAACATCTTGAGTGAATATAAAGTTTTCACCAATCGAGATACGATTTTTTAAACGCATACAGAGCTGCTCACATCTCTCCACCCATTTCAGCACCGATTTCATATACTCGTTAGTATTATTCTCAGTAGCAAACGACTAAAATGATGAGTGATAAAAGTTAAAGATAAAATTAAAAATAAATGAAGCAGTGTCCTCTTTTAATGCTTATCAGTATTTCTGATCATTAATTGAGAAAGAGAAAACATCAAATATAGAAAAACTTGCAAGAGTAAAGATAATACGCTGCGCATTGATTTTCACCCAGAATAATCCTTGGAGATGTTGCATACAGGCATCCAGGAATAATTGTTTGGCATCATACCATTCTCGAGAAAAGTGAACAGACAGTATATTCTGTAAAACTTTATCACACCTAACAGATGGATTGTAGTGAATGGTTTCAAATCTTTCACACGGGTAACTATTGAGCTATATTTGGCAAGCAATTCTACTACCAGTGGAAAATATATTGCTTCAAAGTTCGCAGTAAAAGTTCTGGAACCAGAGTCATTCGGATTTTCAAGAAGATGTTACCAATATTATATTATAATATTATATTATAGTAAGTAGAATTTAATATCTATAGATGTAATGCATGAATTTTTCAACAGCTCTGATATTTCGGTCCAAAAATCATCCAGACATTCAGATTTGCATTCCATATTAGATTGGAATGAACAGGAAAGAGCCGCTACAAAACACCGATTGTCTTGAATTTAGTGGCACTTCTATCATATGTATATCAAAGTCATTCTACTTTTGAGACAATATCCTGCTAAGGCATATGGTAGAATCTGTTGCCATCAAACTGTGTACACTTTAAATTTTGATGCTTTAACAGGCATAAGGATTTTCAACTATGATTCTAAATTGTTAAAATTAAATTTTTCAGAAATTGAGATCTCAAATCAATTTTTTATCTTAATTTTTGGACTAGTATTGCAAGAAGGAAATGAACCTCTAAATGATTGATTGCTTTATTAACACCGTCGATCGAAGTGTTTTCATCGAACTTATCACTCCTAAGTAAATCAATGCACTGATCAATCATTCTTTCCTCCTTTCCAATATCATTTTGTAGTAGTGCCATACGTGACAGTCGCTCTACTGTACATCGATGCACTATACTAAAACACTTTTCGTATTTTCTGTATTTTAACTCATAACAGAATATATTATTTGTTAGTCAAGACATGCACTGGAGATGAAAGACCTGAATTTCACATATACTTTTGAGTTTTAAATGCGCCAACGTTACTCAAAGCAGAACCTAAAAGGAGATCCGTTTAGCAAAACATAAGAAAGTTTACCTTTCACATTGCCGAATAGCACAGCCGAAACTGCTCAAGAAAAATGAAAACTTTGCACAGTGTGCCCACTGTTCCGCTTTGTGACTTTTCGTAACGTGCTCACGACGTAGTCCGCCAGGTGCATATGGGTACTATTAAAATGTACAAGTTTAAAGTTTTGTCAAAATTTGAAAAAAAAATAAACTAGAGATTTACATAAGTCGATATCCTACACGCACAAGCGATATCTAGTGATACCTTAAGATTTAGTAATCTTGCCAGTAAAGTTATTTTAGCTGAAAGGCGAGAGCAGCGGATGGTCAGGAGAACTGCATCACCATCTCCTAAAAGAAATCGAAAATTTATATCACAAGAGTTTTAAGTAATAAAAAAGAAACAATTAAATCCCTACTGACCTCCTGGTTTCGTGAAATTATCGGGCAGAAATGTTTTCAAGTAATTCGACAGTTCAATTTCATACTTCAATTCCAGAGCACACACCTCTCTATCCACAATCTGAAATTATTTCAATATCAACAGAAATTTCCAAAATTTGGAAAACTATTCAACAAAAGAAAATTTCTGCAGAACTTAAATTCACACAAAAATTTTACTTCAGCAAATGTTCGGGTAGCTGTAGTAAGATGTGTACTTTGTGCCGATATTCCGTCATTATCCTCCTCTCCTTTCAGTTGTTTGTTCAGGTTAATGATCTGAAATACAACATAATCTATAAAAACACAACGAAGCACAACGAAATATAATGTAATAAACGAGACTCCATGCAACCCAATAACAATATGAGAAAAATCTATGGAAATAGGATATGATTTGAAGAATTGAATTAGCAAGAGAGCAGAGAAGATAAAATTTGCTGGTCTAATTGAGATAAAAAACGAGATATATTCTGTTTCAACAATCTTGTAATTCTCGAAGAGAAAATATTGATTAATAAAAGATGAATGTTTTCCGACACATACAAAAAGAAAAAAAGAAGAAAAAAAAGAAACAAATGTAATGGATCAGCAATTAAAGTGTAGTTGAAATATGCTCAGTGAACAGTTATCATATGCTCCTTGTTTTCATGAATTTGGAGCAAATTTTAAGTTTACAGAAACTTCGAACTTACTTCATCTTGCTTCCCCTGAATTTCTTCATTCATTTCACCAATTTTCTGTCGAAATTTCATGATCATTTTTTCGTATTCATCCACCTGTTCACCATATGCTTTGATTTGCACCAAGAGCTACAATGTGAATAACAAAAAATATACTCATTGCTTAAGTTTCTCAAAATTGGCAATTAGAAAAAAATTACTGGAAATTACTCATTGTCATAACTCACATTACTAATCCGACTATTTGTCAAATCCAATTCCTCTCTAAGTTCCTTTTCAGATTCTCTTTGTGTTTCAAGAATTTCCTCATCCATCGATCTGATTGCCTCATAATCTTCAACCGTTTCTTCTAGGGTACTGCAAATTTTCCTGAGTCTTTATTTTTTAGCAGCAAATAAAATAGATCAGTGAATTCAAAACCAGTACGCGAAGCACAACTTTCGATTCTGAGAAACGATAACTTTCTGATAAAAAAAGTCCAGAGAGACTAATTCCAGCTTGCTAACCTTAGCTTTTTTTCCAGATCCATATTTTTGACTGTCAAAATCTCGATTATTTTCTCACTGTCCGCTGTTGCATCAATCTGAAAAGCAAATTTCACAATAAGCATACATCTTACACATCAATATATCATAGCCTAAAACGAATATAATTATCCATGCACTGATAACAACAGTTTCCTAAATATTACAAAAACAAAAGCATAGTCAGCTGAACATCACAATCGATGTGCTGAAGCAAAAAAAAAAGAAACCAACAAAAAAATGGATTTTAGAACGAATTGCTAGTGATCTGAAAATAAAAAAAAACGACATGCACACTTACCCTTTCACTTATATCAAACAACTGCAACAATTCGTAAAAATTATAAACAAAATTTCCCGAAGGACACACAAAATATATGAGATGACCCAAAACATGGTGAAAATTACCATAAAATTAAAAAAATCACATCCTACTAACCCGCTCTCTTAGAATAAGTATTGTCCGCTCGGCTTTCTGAAGTTTATTTTTCAAATTTTCACAAACTGTCACTAATGCAGTAGATTCATTCTTCAGCGTTTCATTCTTTTGAGTCAATTCTCGTTTATCTTCTGCTAACTGACCGATAGCATCGCGCATTCTAAACAGTAATATACTCCTGATAAAGTCTGAGTAAATATACAAAATCTGTAAGAATCCAGAATTCTCAAATAACCATAACATAAGCTAAATGCCGAATCGATGGAACTGATTAAATAAACTCGAAACTTCGATCAAGCCTACCTTACTACTGCTTCTCGTAATTTCATATTTTGACATTCCAACATTTTGAATTGAATTCCATCATCCTTTAACAAAACATCCATTTCTAGAGTACTGACCTTGAAACGAACAGTGCATTCTGAATTTGCTTAATTTTCCAACCCTCTTTCTTTTAACACTGCGAATCCTAGCAAAAGAATACGAAATTCCGAGAATTTTAGTTAACAATTCAATTTAAGTTTGTTAGTGAATAATAAGCTCATACTTCGTTATAGCATTCATCAAATGCAGTAACGGTTCACGATGGAAGAACCAAACCTGTGATATATCGTTTTCTCTTAGTTGAATTTCACTTCGAGATAAGTCCAATTCTATTTCCAGTTCTTGTACACGCTGCTTCTCGGTTTCAATATCGGCCTTCAAGGATTACCTTTTTTTAAAGACAGCATAGTTTCGCTACGAATTTACAATTGAATACAAGCATTTATTGGAGATCTGCAGTCAACTTTAATTCTCAAACTAGCAAACAAACATTTATTTCATTAGCAAACAAACTTCCAGAAGTTCAGCCTTCTCTTCAGCCAATTCCTTCTCAATTGTTGCCATTTCCAGTTGTTCTTCAAGTTCAGATAAACGTTCAAGCTTTTCCTGATCTATTTTTGTCAGTTCAACTAATTCCTAAATGAAGCTTGCACCTTGAATTTTTCGAGAAATATTCAATAAAAAGAAATAAGAAGACCTATAATTACTTTTCTTTACCATTTAGGGTTCAAATGTAAAGCAAGTAATAAAACAGTAGAAATAATTAAATTATATAAGAAGCATAAAACCTGTAAATTTTCAATAACACTAACAGAAATTCAGAAATTTGGATTTAGTTAATGGATCCTTCCTTTCTCAATTCTTATTTCTTATACACTCCAGTTCAAGCTGATGTATCAAATTTTGGATTCACCGCTGATTTAAATGAAACTGAAATTTCTAAGGTATTTCTTGAAAATTACTTGACTATTATCATTTCACACCGCAAGAAAATATCCTGGCTAGATTTTTAGGGGATTAATTTTAAAAGAATAATAACAATTCGAGTAATGTACCGCTTGCCTAAATATGTAGAGCATTACCTTTTCCTTTTCCTGCAATCGCCGTTGTAATTTTGAATTGCTTTCAACTAATTTAATTTTGAATTCACGTAATGCTTCCAATTCAGCAACATTTCTTTCATATTCCGTAAGTTTCGGATAATCATCTTTTCGTTTCTGCCTTTAAAATTTGAAACTTATCAAACGAATTATGCGAATTTAGTTTGTAATGTAAAATTTTAAATCAAGAATATTTACTGATATAAACCACGACCTAGATGCAAAAGTGCGGGAGGATTTAGAAAAATTGAAATTCTAATTTCAGGACAAGGGAAAGTTTTAACTACATGAAATTCTGACTTGCGTATAGGGAATTACTTATGTTCGCTTACGTTAATTAATCATGTTATTTCATGTCTATTTTTTCATGATCTTCCAAAGAAAAACAAAAGCATAAAATCCCATCTTAAGAATCAAACTGAAATATTACTAATGAAACAATAGCACGTATATTAAATTACTTCAATGTTTCGAGCTTTGCCGTCAGATCTTTGTTTTCAATACGGAGCAATTCGATCTCATTCCTATTCTCGTCCATCAAGTTCGATTTCAAATATTAATCTGAAAATGGAATATAATTCAAATGCATGGATAAAGACGGAAATACATTGAACAGGACAAACGAAATGTTTCACGTAAGGATTGGCATGAGTAAATAATGGATAAAATCCTGACGATTACAAGGTCACTACTGTGATCGATAATGAGAGTAGAACTGTTTCTAAAAAACCATCATGAGAATAAAGGTTAAGAAGAAAATTGATATGAACAAATTATCAGGAACAAAAATACCAAAATAGGATATTATAATCAGAATAATACTTACTTGATTTTGAGCCATAAGTAAGGAGAAAAAAAGATAAGCAAAAAAGAAATAATAAAAACCAAGGAAGAAATGATAAGCAGAAAATGATAAAAAATGATAATCAATTTAACAAAGTGGATGACATTAAGTAACTAGTGGACAATGGAAGTATTATATTATTAAAAAAAGTAAATAAAATCAGAACCAATTAATTTTATAAGTATTAACAAAAAAAATATAAATAAAATGGGTTAAAATTTCGTCATAATTAATTTCAAACTATAAACAATTAGTTTTGGTTATATTATATTAAAGTAATACTATATTACATATATACATATGTATATATATATACATTATATATTATACATATATATATATATATATATATATATATATATATATATATATATATATATATATATATATATATATAT
>NW_018108394.1:46247-49284 GCF_000183805.2 Loa loa | reverse complement strand
TATTATTATTGTTATTATTATTATTATTATTTATTATTATTATTATTATTATTATTATTATTATTATTACTATTATTATTATTATTATTATTATTATTATTATTATTATTATTATATTATATTATTAATCACGTTATGTGGTATATATATGTATATGAACAATAAGTATAATGGATAATTTGTAAATCATTACAAAGCAATAAGTAAATGATCGAAGAATAATTATCAGTAAATAAAATCTGTAAAATATAAAAAATCAAAAGTACAAGTGTTGGAGAACAAAATTAAATTAGATATTATTATAAAATGTACTATCGAACATAAAAAAAATACAAGAAAAGGAAAAAGCTAATTCAGTTCTATCCTTCAAATGTATATTAGTCATAATAATGAAAAATCAATAAATGCCCTCCCTCCCTTTCTTGAAAACAAGTATCAGTTGGCCAAAAAGAATTGACAATTTGTCAAATTTGCATCCAGATGATGCATACTTTTTTCACGGACCGTTGTTATAGTCAACATGTAGTTATTTACATTGGTGTAATACGAGGGGTTTAGGGATTTGCTAGCGTAAATAATAGTAATTAGAGTTGTTAAAATCTTCTTAGAAGGATTTTTTCTATATATTGATGGAAGAAAGAGACAAAAAAAAAAAAAAAAACAAAACAAAAACAAAAAAAAGGAATAAAAAAGTGGAAAAATAAAAATTGAATGAATTTGCTATACATTTATCAAAACTTACTAATCTAATAGTATCATTGATTACGAAGTGACTGTCTTTATTTATATTTTGCATGTTTATGCTATCTTCTGCATAATATTGATATGTAATTGACATGTACAATATGACATCCTTTTTCTTTCCTTTTTTTTTTTGGTTTGCTTAACTGGATAAATATTTGTGTTATAAAAGTTCTCCGGTGCTTTTCTTTTCTTTGTAATTTTCTGAATTTCCGATCCTTTCTGTTTATTTAGTTATGTAGCAGTTTTAACGCTTTCATAAAAAGTTTATAGATATTGCGTATTTCAGTTCCAGTAATTGATATATTTGTTTATAATATACCATTAATAGACATTAGTATTAGATTTTTCTGCACAATATTATGTACTGCTATAAATAGTATAAGTAATGAGTCCAAATTATATAAATTGCGTATATGAACTACTTATAAGTCGTAAATTGGGCATTGGTGCTTATCAGAAATATATTTTTGTTGACGGAATCGGGAACTGATAACTTGGAAATACTTTGAAAATATTTTTGTTGTAAATTTAACACTAACTGCCTCCATTTAAGTCAGCCACATATCATTTCATGCTCACATACTGTTTTCATTTCAGTCCGTGAAAAAAATTCAAATATTCAATACAAGACTGGTTCTAATTAATTTTGGCGGTGGTACTACAGGTACCTCCATCGTGTTAGTAGCAAAATGAACAACATCAATTCGGTTCCGGTATGTTTTGTGATTGCTTTTTTGAGAAATATTTCTCTTGGTTAGAATTTTAAAATTTCAACAGTACGAAGTGAAAATTCCTTTCTTTGTTCTATATCACTAGCTGACATATGCTATTCTATCAATATTAAAATGTTTTATATTACACATTAATTAGGACAGGGATTAGAATTAAAAAAAGCAAATGTTAACGAGATTGAAGGCGAGGTCTGCAACACATAATGTTTTGCGACATACGGAGTTGTTGCGACAAAACTGTAAAATATTAAGTGAAAATATATCCACAAATCTGAAGTTAAGTCGGTCCATAGAAGCGCAGATCGAGGTGCGAATAATATTGTGAAACTGGTGCGAAATGGTGGAATGCGAAGTTGTTATCACTAATGTGAAGTAAAGTATTTTGTAGATGATTTTTATATTGGAATTATTGCAAGATTATAAAATGTGAATCATTTTACTTCGAAAATTTCAGAATTCTCCACGAGCTACTAGTTTGCCGGCTGTATCAGCAAATACCCAAAATACATTTTACAACCAACAGATGCTTCTACAGCAGCAATATATGCAAATACCATCGCTTTATGGTAGTCAACAAACGGGAGGAATCGTAAGTTTAACTATTACGAAATTTTGAATGCTGCAATTCACCAAATATGGTAATTCGACTGTGGGTCGAAGATTCAAGTTCGTTTCAGCGAAAGTCTGACGACAACAGCAGTCACATTTCGCTTCTCCAATTCCTTTTGAAGTTCTAAATCTGATTATTTGGAGATTTGTAAACTAATAACACAATAACTATATTTCAAATTGTTTGTTGCAAAAAATTGTAACACTGTTACAGATGTTACAACAACATCCGATGGATATTCAGACATTCCAACAACAGCAACATCTATTACAAGTTATGCAACAGCAGCAACAGCAACAGCAGCAAGCATTGCAAAATCATCAACGTAGTCTAGGACTTCATGAATCACAAGTAAATTCTGAAAAGTGAATTCACTTTTATTAAGTTTAGGAAAAACGTAAAGAATTATGATTAACTCGATAATAATTGAGAAGTCACTTTTATCCATTATTTGATTCCGATTATTTAAATTGTTTATCACTTGCTCGTTTAAGTTAGCTTACAAAAGGTCATGAAATCATTTGTTACTTCTCCATCGTTATTAGCACAAATCAAGTTCATTGCTTAGCAAGGGAATTGACTTTATTATCAAGAAATTTGGTTAGTAATTTGCTTTAATTAAAGGAGGTTATGGTTGGAGTTATTTGTTAAATTATTTAATTGATTAATTGATTTAACTTTATGAAAAATTTAACTGTTAAAGTTAGTATTGTTTACTACGATTGATTATATTTGTTGAATCTCTGCTTTATTTCCAGCAAATTAATCTGCTACCATTTATAATTGGTTGAATGATTTTAGTTGATTAAATATTGTAGTTATGGCTTTATGCCTTTTTTTTCTGCTTATTACAGACTTTTGCACAACAACAGGTGGTGCTACAACAGCAACAATATCAACGTGCCTTACAACAAGCAGCACAGCAACAACAAGTTTGTATTTCTATTACTGA
>NW_018108394.1:38399-46151 GCF_000183805.2 Loa loa | reverse complement strand
TCAAGTTCATTGCTTAGCAAGGGAATTGACTTTATTATCAAGAATTTGGTTAGTAATTTGCTTTAATTAAAGGAGGTTATGGTTGGAGTTATTTGTTAAATTATTTAATTGATTAATTGATTTAACTTTATGAAAAATTTAACTGTTAAAGTTAGTATTGTTTACTACGATTGATTATATTTGTTGAATCTCTGCTTTATTTCCAGCAAATTAATCTGCTACCATTTATAATTGGTTGAATGATTTTAGTTGATTAAATATTGTAGTTATGGCTTTATGCCTTTTTTTTCTGCTTATTTACAGACTTTTGCACAACAACAGGTGGTGCTACAACAGCAACAATATCAACGTGCCTTACAACAAGCAGCACAGCAACAACAAGTTTGTATTTCTATTACTGATGCATAAGTTTTGCTTGTATTTGATCATTTGTATTTAGATTTAAATATTAATATTATTTAACATGTTATTACTAATACTGAAAATTTTCCCCTTATTCCTATTTCGATCTTCAACCTTTGTATTTCTAATACTTTCACTAGTGCTATTTTCTGCTGACATTATTTAGCAAGTGTTATTAATAGTGGTCAGTTGACTTGTGATATTAGAATTTAATCATATGAATCCCTTCATTTTATAATTAAAAGTATGGCACGCTTTAAAACATACAATATAATTCAGTGTCGTATTTAAAAAAATTTTTCATTTTTAGCAACAACGACAATTGGAACAACAGCGTTTGTTAGAGCAACAACAACGGCAACTTGACCTCATGCACCAGGAGCGTGAGGCAGCTCGGTTGAAACAACAGCAAGATGAAGTTGATTTATAAACTATTGACCATTGACTGATGAATTATCATAGACAAAAAAGGCACTGAGCCCAATAAAATTTAGAAAGATAAGTAGTCCATCAAAATTCCTTCAGTTGTTACGCCAAAAAGCTGAAGCATTGGCACGCCAGCAGCAGGAAGAAGCAGCGCGATTGAAACAGGAGGAGCTTCGGCGAATAGCTTATCAGAAAGAGCAACAACTTAAACAACAACGAGAAGCACATGAAAGACTACGTTTGGAGCAGCAACGAATTTTGGAAGAACAAAAACGGCAGGTAAAAGTAGTTTTTTAAGAACAGCTGGTTTTATAAACAAAATTTGACAATTAATTTTGAAGTCTTGTCACTTAATCTCAGCTTTTCCGTCTCGAATGTCGATGTATTTTGTGCCTCTGGCAAGTGTTCACAGGGATAAAAGGAAAATATGGAAAATATCCGCTGATTTCTATACTCTGAGTGAAGATTATGGTCAGACAGCGCAGAATTGGAATGATTTGAACAAAATCATGTATTGACTTTCTATTACGCTAATTTTAACTCTTGAATTTGATCAGTATGAAATAATAATTCTTAAATTTCATTGATTTAAAATTTTTATTTTCTGACATTTTCCGTATAGGAAGAAGCTCGAAAAATTGAAGAGCAACGCAAAGAAGTAGAAAAAGTACGCGCAATACGGGAGCAACAAAATCGAAAGCAGCGTGAAGCACGTGAAGCTTTCAACGTAATGAAAGAAAAAGCCGACAGTTTCCCTATTCCCATACATCTGGCTGGTTGTCATACACTTACGAAACGTATGATTTACTACCAATTTTTAGTTGTAGGATCTCAGTGTAATGGAAGAAAAAGTTGATAGTTTTCCCATCTCTGCACATCTGTCTTATTCTCACTCATTTCTCATATGTATAGTTTAGTTTACTGCCAATTGTTACATAGGCGTTTATAGTTACACGACCAAGAGAGTTGGCATCGTCAAACAAATATGCGCTGCTATTTTATGATGCACATCCGTTACCGTGACCTTATCGTAAATGACATTCCTTCCCGGCTCGTGACACCATAAAATTTTTGTTGGGAAAGCTAATCTGTGAATTCGTTTTTTAGTGATATAGATTTATTCGGGATGTAATGTTGTCCTTGCATAATATTACTAGTTAAACAACAAAAAAAGGTGTAAAATATATATGTTACGCAATGAATTAATAACCAGTGACAAATGAGTTGTACAATAAGCAAGCGTTGTGATCATCTAACAAATTCCTTGTCGTTGCCTTCGATAATAGTTTGACTGTCGTTTTATTGATAGGTTGCGTAATGGTTGAGATATGAGAATTCGTCATTCGTTGAGTTAGGGATATGTTGCAGGAAATAATTTTAGCAAAAAGAAGGAATATTGTAGTCCGTTGTTTAGTGCTGGCGGATATGTGAAGAGGACGTCGTAGTTTGCTTGATTGTAAAAAAATAAAGTTTCGAATTTTTCCTTATGTATATATATATGTGTGTAAATATAAGGATTGGAAAAAAGTTTTGTAAGCTCCATTGGGGTTATCGTGGAGGTATGACTACCCTTTGGCATTGTCCATTGTGTAGATACAATGGATATTATTGGTGTAGATATTGAGATGTCTTTGTTATGCTGACCATTGTTAGCTTATATTTTCTTCATTGCTTTAACTTTATTTGCAAGATTTCATCATCCTGTCTGTTATTGTGGAAATTTTGTTTGAACATAGCTTTAATTTCGGTAATCCGACAGACCTAATTAGTTATCCTTAGTCACAATTCTGTTATTGTTAGTAGCTGACTTCATTTCATTTAATTTTGATATCATACACTCGTTTCATTTTGTTACCATGGTCAATGGCAATTTTTTAAAAGATATTTAGTCTTTTGGGATAAAAAAAACTTGATCTTTAAAAAAATATTTTTTCTGTATTTACGGCTGAGTTAATCCATTGCTGAATGAATCACCTTTCATGGAAGGATATTGTTCGTTGCAGTGGTGAATCATTTGCCGTTTCCGTCTCCTTATTTACCTTACACGAACAACCTGAAGTGTGAGACTATAGGCCAACCACGTATCGGACCTACACAAAAAGAAATTTTGATGCAAGCCGTTGAAGCAATTTCACAAATTGAAACTTCCGACGTGTTAGTTTTCAGCTTTTTTTGTTTAAGATGATTTAACGAAAAGGAGTTCACCTTAGCAATTTCTAATTCTTTTTCTTTCATTTTTTTCTTTTTTTTTAAATGACAAACTTAGATCCCGACGAGTTGGAACAATCAACTTCTTTACTATTAGATATTATTTCTGCTTTTTATTGTTTCATTGGAATGTACTGCAAACATCTGTATAAGACGGAATGTCCTTCTAAGTCTGGTTTTGTGGTGAGGTGGTGTGTTTGGTGTGTTTATCTAGTTAAGTGACCACCATACTTTATCCATTCATCTCCATTGTAACTTTTGCGCATATTTATTCATTTGATTGCAGCTTAATGTTTCTTATTACATTGAAGTAACCATATAATGAAACATCAGGTTATTGAAACATGAAGATGGTGAAACGAATGATTTTGATGTGCATGCGGCTCCTTGTTTTGTGCGGGAACTGTATGAAATCAACCATCAGGTCTGAAATTACGAAGTTTTTGTAGTTACATAAATGTCATATAGAGCAGATTATCTTGGATTTTTACAACTTGACTCCTTAAATTTTTTATCTAAATCATTGGGAAATTACAAGTGATTAGGATAGCCCTTCGTTTACTTTATCATGCTGTTATATATCCTCTATAATCTTCTAATGACATGATTAAGATTATGTTCATCCGATTTGAGTCAATATTTTGTTGTGTTTAATGCCGTGGATTCAGAAAAAACATTTCTTATCTGAAGTTTTTAATAATTGTAGACATTTGACGTTGACATTCCTCAAAGTGTTGTAGCTCCTGAAATAATAGACGCAGCAGCCAGTGCTTCAATTGAAACTGAAACGGATGTAATGGTGATGCACTGTTTTCTGTTTTGCATGTTTTTTATTAAGTAGTTATGTTTTTTGTAAAGTTTGAATTTTTCTGATTACTTCCTGCAACGAGGTAGTAACTGGGGAAGTTACTTGTTAAGTTTGTAAAATATTCAAATTTTTTAAGGAAAAACCAGCGGAACTTCAAGAACAAATTACACTTGCGAAGGATACTGCGGAAACAAGTGCTACAATCGAAGTCGAATCACTGCAAACGGAAGCAGCGAGTATTTCCGAAACATGTAAACCATCTTTCTCAGATACACCGAAGAAAGAGACTACATTACAGGAGGATGAGCAGCAAGTCCAATTGCGTCGACAAATTGTTTCTCTTGGAAAGCAACCGAAAGCACAGCAAATACGCAGGAAAAAGGATATGGTTCGTGGATTAAATTTCGTAATTATTCCTTTCACTTGAAACGAATGAAAACAATCCCGATTCACTTAGACCTTACTGTACTATGTGACCTTACTTAGACTTTACTGTTCTTCGTATGCTACAAGAAATCAAGTCACTCGTCAGTGTAACTTTTGTTTTTATATCTACCTATTTTGTTTTCTTCTTGGGGAGCCATAGGACATTGAAGGTTATAATTCATTTTCTAAGCCGTACTGTAGCTTAAGTAAATAGTATGGTGAATGGTAAGGACTTTGCACGAAGCACTTTTAACCCACATATGCCACTGACTTTATCGATTGTCAATATCACAGGTTGAATCGTTGTTCGACTCTTTGACTGGTTATTTTGACCCAAGTGAAGGTCGACGCCGCCGACAGCGAACAAAAACATACGAAGAAGAACAAAACGAGAAAGTATCTTTTATTTTGAAATGAATAATTTCGAGATTAATTTGAAACCTTTATTCGTTTTCTATTTGTTTATTTTTTAGTTTCTTATACCAAGTAATTCGTAGAATCGCCAAAATAAAGGTTGGTTTTATGAATTATTTTGTTGAACAGTTTCCTTCAGTATAGTAACACTCGCAAATTTTTATGTCGTACAGTTGGCTGTGCCTTCGTTTTTCGTAATAAAATTACAAAATGAATTCTTTTTTTGCAGGTACAAATGGAACTTTTTGCACAGATGGAGAAAGTAGATGCCAATGAAAGAGAAGAAAGTAATCCTTTCAAGTCCTTAAACTGTGTTTTCTAACCCATCACAGTTTCAGCAGACTGTTGCTTTTGTTTCTTCAGAGGGATTTGCGAAAATTGAGCACCGTCCAGATCATGCGGGAACGTCTAAGGAAGGATCGACAGAAAATGATGACAAACCAAAATTTTTCGAAGGACACAAGAAAGGCCGTAAAAGAGTTCGAGAAAAAGCCCTTGAGCAATCGGACAGACCACCGACACCAACGGAAGGTCTAAATTTATGAAGTTAATTTGCCCATCTTTCATTCATCTGGACGTTTACCGGAACGTTCTTTTTCCTTTTATGCTTAATAACCTCATTTTTACTGGAGAATACCAAGTTTCATGATGGGCTGAAATTTATTTTTATGCTTTCTTACGATGTTTCGAATTATAGTGATTCAGCAGCGGGAATTAGAGTGGCGTGAACGCCAACGTAAACGACGTGAGAAGCACAAACGTCGACAGAATGAATCGGAATCTGAATGCTGGAATAATGAAGGTTTATCTGCTCATTAATTTGGCTTCTCCACACATTTTTTTAAACTCTATATTACTTTCATTCGTGAAAACAGAAGTAACCTAATGAAAAGGCTCAAATTAATACAATTAAAAAAATGAAGTGAAGAGGATCCATATAACAATACAGTGAGTCCTCGCATAGTAGTAAAGTCATGGAGCTCAGCTTAACAAACGTTATTAAAGATTAATAATTACGTAAATTAACTATCTCGAAGGCATGTCTATTCAGATAACACATTGTAGTTATGGCAGAGAAGGAATCGTATATGAAATTCACCACTATTATTGATCAAATTTTTGAAAGTATGGATGAACAAGATTTCGTTCCAAGTACAAATGGTTAGCTCGGCTTATTTTTTAAAGACGTCTGGCCATCGTTTAAAGTGTGACTTATTGTTTGGGGGAAATATGTTTATCGTCGAACTCAAATTTGAACTCGGGCTGACTTCGTTATTTTAATTAGTTTTAATTGAAAATTTGATTTCCAGTATGTGTTCCATAATCGTTATCTGTTACCTGCTTTATCCTTTTTGCATTTATCAGCCTTTACGTAACTGATGTTAAAACTGTCCTAATCACCTCTAGCTTAATGCGAAGAATCAAATACAATTTCATTGCCGCGAATTTCAGCAGACGATGATGGCGGAATACCACAAGATTTTCTGGACAAAGATCAGCTCGAAGAACTTCGGCAGGAAGCACAAAAATTAAAATCGTGGAAAAAAATCAATAAAGTAATTTTTTCTGTAAAGTAATATTTAGCTTTTTTTATTTAGCGGCTTAATTGTCCATTATTTCATTTCTTTTTATCAAGAAAGGTTTATGTAAGAGGTTAATTCAGGTCAATCCGGAACGTCTAGTAAAGCTTTTGACGATTTTGGAAAAGAATATACGTGATATAATTGGCACAGAAGGGGAGCAGTCACTCATTGCTCTTTTTAATGAGGTGATTTTCCATTTTTATTTCAATTGTAATTTTTTTACATAAAAACATGTTAAAGATGTAACTTTATTCATTCTACTCCTACTTTATCGCAATTTCCAGCATATTGATAATAGTTTCAGTAAAATTTAAGGGTATGACCGCCATTGGTATTGCAGGCGATTCGTAGGGAATCAATGATTTAAACACTGTGCTCCCGAATATGTTTAAAGGAATCTGTATACTATTGTAGGGAGCGCATGATGCATTTTTGTTTTCCTTTTTTTCCTAGGATGATGGGGATGATTCAAGTGAAGCATATCGTGAAGCAATCGGTGATCGTATATTGCGTGCAGCTGATGCGTCATGTACAGCAATGCTTATAATGACATCCACAAAAATGCCCAAACAGGTAAGGAAAATCTTGCAAAAAAAAATCTTGATGGCAGCTGATAATTCAGTATTTCGTGATTTCTTTTTTATTATAGTCAAAATATTTCATTTCTCTTGAGCTGCTTTGCAGCAGTGTAATTTTTACACGCATAACATATAGATGGATATTCCAGTTGAGCCACTCTAATATTTTTCCAAGCAGTATTTTGTAAATTGTTTTACAAAATTTGAGGGCTGCAGTTTCTGATCCTTCCAGGTATTTATCGAAGACCCAATTGATCGTTCCATACAACTCTGTAAGCAATTTCTTCATAATATTATCTACCCGACATCCGACAGCTCATGTCGTGCTTCTAATAAAGGACGAAAGAATGGTAATCATAAATTACAAATACGGGTTTAAACTTGAATTGTGAATATTCCTTGGTTAGTTTTTATTGTTCTCTTTGCAGAAGATAGGAAACGAAAGAGGTCCATAAGTAGTGCTCGATCCCGTATTATCAAGAACATTTACACTCGTGTTACTGAACTTGTTGGATGCTTTGCTGAGCTTGTAAGTATTCTTTTTTGTTAAAACTTGCGAAATAAAAATAATTTTTCTTCCGTTTTAGATGAAGACTCTAGCTTTTTTTCTTTCCTAAAGATTGAGATCCAATTGGATGGATTGCAAAACACGAAAAATTTAGAATGCAAGTCTAGTTTTGGAAGTTGGGCACGCTCAAATAGAAAGGAGTTGTAACTGTTGGTTTTAGAAGTTTATTTAATTTCGAATATAAAATTATTAAGTTACAGCTTGAGTTGTCTCCAGCTTGCAAAGTAGATTTAAAATGGTTTATTATTATTATTATTATTATTATTATTATTATTATTATTATTATTATTATTATTATTATTATTATTATTATTATTATTATTATTATTATTATTATTA
>NW_018108394.1:36077-37735 GCF_000183805.2 Loa loa | reverse complement strand
TATTATTATTATTATTATTATTAATTATTATTATTATTATTATTATTATTATTATTATTATTATTATTATTATTATTAATTTATTATTATTACGCGATTGTTTTTTTCATTCGACCGGATTTCATTAAACTGGTCACTTTGCTACCTTTTTTTTTCGAAAATTTCAGGTCCGTACTCAGTCCTTAACAGATACAGCCGTCCTACAACTGTGTACTCTGGCATCAGGACCATTCTTTGTGGACAATGTTGGTGAATTACAAATGCAATCCATCAAACTTCTCTCGGCCATTTTCTCGCGTTATGAAAATTTTCGGAAAAGCATCATTCAAGTTGGTCATGGTCATAATTAGTTGGATTTTTTCTTTTTCATTTTGTCAGTTAAGAAGGAAAATTAATTTTTAAAAAATTTCAAGGATTTGCTCAGTTCTGTTCATCGTCTTCCTCCGACAAAAACTTCCAAAAATAGTTATCGTATGACTGCTGATGAATGGATCAGTAACATGACTGTTCTCATTATGCAACTTGTGCAAAGTGTTGTGAAGGTAAACGGTGAACTACTTTTGATTAGTTTGTTATCTTGCTTACTGTAAAAAATTGGTGATCTTGGGGGAGGAAATGGGAGGGAAAATCCGGAAATTTTGTAACTTTTGTTTCGAGGTTTTGGTGTTTAATATGAGTACGTATGATACGCTTGTCGTTTTCGAGGTTTCGGTTAAACATAAAAGGAAGTGAGGTATCTTATATGATTTATCAACATTTTTTGCTTGTGATATCTCCAGCAAAAGGTCAAGTGATTTGAGATATTGCACTTTATTTCAAGTTCGTTCACTTCAAAATTTTTATTCCGTAGTATCGGCAGTAGATTGTTGAATCGGGTACTAAATAAAATTGGTGTCAGCTCGTCAAACATAACTTTCGTAACAGGACGATGATAAGAGCAGCTAACGATTAATCACCTTATCATTTTATTTCAAGAAAATTAGGTAATGTCTTAACATTTAATTCAATATTGAAGGTTCCACGACGACGACGGTCTGATGAACCTTTAGATGTTAGTGAAGAAACAACAGTTGATGATACTATAGTCAAAGATTCTGTGGTTGAATGTCAGAAAATCGCATCGTTGTTTCTCAGTGGATTTCTAGCTAAGTAAGTTTATCAAATACTATTTTCCGTCTTTAACCGCAGTTTGTTTTGATTGCTGTTTTTCAAAATTTGGATTTTTAAAATAATCAAAGGACTTAATGAATTAGTGTTATTTATCCTGCATTAATTTCTCGCTTTTGTGCAGTTGAATCATGAACTCAGGTATGCAGATTTTTTATTTATTTTTTGTTTTTTGATATAGATCATTGTTGTCCCGATTTGCAGGTGTACAGCCAAATCGGAAGAAGATTATCGACGTCTTTTTGATCAATTTGTGCATGATTTGCTTACTGCCTTATATAAACCTGAATGGCCCGCTGCTGAAATGCTTTTGACATTACTGGGCAATGTTCTGGTTACTTTCTATCGTTCGAAAAATGTTGATATGTCACTGAGAATTGCCAGGTATCTTTAACACTCCCAAATACATAATGGTTTAAATAGTTTCACTAATTTTATTTATAGATATCATTGCTTACTTTATTCTTACATTTTTCCATTATAAATTTTTT
>NW_018108394.1:21615-36016 GCF_000183805.2 Loa loa | reverse complement strand
CTAGCTAAGTAAGTTTATCAAATACTATTTTCCGTCTTTAACCGCAGTTTGTTTTGATTGCTAGTTTTTCAAATTTGGATTTTTAAATAATCAAAGGACTTAATGAATTAGTGTTATTTATCCTGCATTAATTTCTCGCTTTTGTGCAGTTGAATCATGAACTCAGGTATGCAGATTTTTTATTTATTTTTTTGTTTTTTGATATAGATCATTGTTGTCCCGATTTGCAGGTGTACAGCCAAATCGGAAGAAGATTATCGACGTCTTTTTGATCAATTTGTGCATGATTTGCTTACTGCCTTATATAAACCTGAATGGCCCGCTGCTGAAATGCTTTTGACATTACTGGGCAATGTTCTGGTTACTTTCTATCGTTCGAAAAATGTTGATATGTCACTGAGAATTGCCAGGTATCTTTAACACTCCCAAATACATAATGGTTTAAATAGTTTATAGTCATATGAAACGGCAAAGGTATGATTTACAAGAGACGGATATTTAGAATTCTTTCACAAGAATAAAACATTCAGAAAAATAATTCTATTTTCTATGCATATCTCCATTTTATATTTTCAACTACCTTCTCTCTATTTGCGTTTTACTTTACAGCTTAGATTACTTGGGTACAGTAACTGCTTCGCTGCGTAAAGATATGCAACAAACTATATCGGATGATATTCGGCTGGATGTAGTTGTTAAAACACTGTTATACGAAGAGCTTGAGGAGGAAGAACGGACTGGCGATATAGATACCATTGATATCAGTCATGTTAGCTTTTCCTGTTATACACACCAATCAAATCAGTTTTGTCAATCTTACCAGAACTGTTCAGTTCAGTGCTTGTCCTAGGGAATTTACCATGCCAATTAATCGATCTCTCCAGTTTGCCAATTTATGAAGTTAGCAGTCGTTTTAATAATATGATTTCAACTAAGCAACAAGTGCATTTATTTTGGCTTGTTTGAAGCTTGTGAAATATGTGTGTCGTCCTACTCCTTTATTTCCCACCTATCCTCACTTCTATTCAGGATGTCGAGAGGGACTTCTATAGTACTTTTTTTCTACGTTCAGCATAGGAAAGGTGAAATTTAAAGAATTCATTTGTCAGTGACTTCATTTCTTTAATGAGTGCCAATTATGTGCAAATTGTGGCCGATTTTATTGAAGTTGATTTTAATCTTCTACCAGATCTATTTCTATTTCATTTTGAATGTCCTCTTTGCAGATGTCATCAGCGGATAAGATGAAGAAAGTCCAACGAGCCTTGATTGATTATCTCGTTGAAAGAAGGGGCGATGCTGATGTTTCCATCGAGGTACTTGATTTTTTGCACGCAACCAGCAGTGTAATTTATTCGTAGACTTTCATCTTCAAAAAAAAAAAATTCACTTTTCATCATTTTCATCTTCAAAAAAAAAGAATCGGAGGAAATACCAAAAAAACTTTTTGGTACTTTCTCCGCTTCTGCGGTTAATTTTTATTGCTAGATTTTTAACTGCATTAAAAGCTTTAATTTGGAATTTCCAGTATGCGGTAATGTTTTATGTCGGTATTTGGTACAAGGAAGTGTATGAAGAAGCAGAATCAGCAAAGCAGAAGCTGAAGCAAATCATGAATAGTTCGGAAATCAGTGATAAGGAAAAGCGAAAATTTGAAAAGAAATCTGCCAGGGTTAGCGCATTTTTGAGTGCAAGTCTTTTAATAATTTATATTTAATCGCTGTAGTCTATTCAGTATTCAATTTTAGTTTAACTCTATTGATACATTTGTTGAACATATTTTATAGTGTTGATTATTTTTCCAGTAGGAATATAATTCATGATTAAGTTAACTATTAGTAAGCATTTCAGCACAACACGACTGATTGTTGAGCAGAAGATGATTTAATGAATCGAATCTGATTGTAATGTTTTTAAAGAGGAATTTGCAAGGAATTTTTGTACTGTTTATAAATGAATTTAGGTCTTGGAACGATGTCAAATAATGAAGGTATTTCTCATCAAAACTGCTGACAAAAGACATATCAGGAAACGTGCTGAACAAATTGCGTATGTTTTTTAAAAGAATATTTCAACTAAATAACGATATTACATTGATTAAAATCGTAACGTTTGCTCTTTTTGATCTTGTTTGTAATTTCAAAAGTAGAAAAACATGGAATTACAACCAGCAGGTATTCTCTATGGTAATCAATTTTTAGTACTGTGATAGCATTGTTTTTTTTTCCTGATTATTCGTTTAGCTTCCCACCATCTTTTCTAAACAGTAGATTCTCTTTTTATTTCTTTACTTTTGGTGATTAGACTTTATTCTACGTCACCGTCAAACTTTACGAGATAGGAGGCTCATGCGGGCGAAGGAATTTTTCCCTTACCTTGCAAGTTTATTCAGTTAATTGATTCCTTTTTGCATTTGGTATATCTTCGAATTATGCATTTACTTGTTTGTCGCGACCGTTCGTGTTGTGTCTATTGCATCTTTTTTTTTTCAGACGAACTGGCAGCATTTTGATGGATAGTGATGCGTTATGGCTTGTAAGATTCTTGGCATCAAGCCGAGAATTTAGCCAATCGTTTTCGACATACCTCAACCATGTTAGCATATTTCTAAAAAAATTATGTTTATTGATAAATAAAGGTTACTGAAGAATCTTATAATGATTTGGAAGTATTTCAGATTTTGTATGGTATACATGCGGAACAAGCAGTAGGTTTAAGAACCAAAGCAATGCGGTGCTTAACTTTGATTATTGAAGCAGATCATGCAGTTTTAAAAATTGTAGGTCTTTTTTTATTTCGTAAAGCATCAGCAAAGTTTTTTGAAGGAAAAGGAAAATTTTATTTGCTGTGTTTTGCAGTTCTGATAGCTTTCAGATTAATTTCAAAGACTTTCATGATTTCGCATTATTCGTGATTCAATTTGGTTGCACACATACGACATGTCTAAGCTTAAGTCCATTTGAAGAGCAACTAATATACTTTTGCAGCCCGAGGTGCGCAAAGCAGTTCAGGCAAGGATGATGGATCCGAATGCAGCAGTTCGTGAAGCGACTATTGAACTTATTGGAAAGTATTTGATTGCGAAGCCTGAATATGTACCGCAGTATTATCCATTATTAATTGAACGCATCAAGGTTATTGATTAAAACGAAGTTTCAAATGTGAATGAAACTGAAAATAGCACTCACTACTTTATCGTCAGTTTGTTGACGTGATAGGCGACACATCTCATTGCAAGTTTACAAAGTTAATTTATAGTTTAGGAATTAATGCTTTTTGTCTGTGTTTCTTCCAGTCATTTTTTTTTCACGTTGCTTGACTTCACTTTTCAATGTAGGATTCTGGTGTAGCAGTTCGGAAGCGTATAATACGTATATTGCGTGAAATTTGCGAAAAACAGCCTGATTATGACAAAATGCCAGAAATTTTGGCGCGGATTGTGCGTCGCATATCGGATGAAGAAGGAGTAAAGAAGCTAACCATTGATACTATGCAAAGCTTGTTGTTCCAACCTGCTCGTGAACGTGATTCTATTCAATTAATTAACAAGTTATGAATTTACTTTCTTTTCTACTACGAAATATTTCAAATGGCTCTTTCAGGAAGAAAACAAAAAAACAAGCATCACCGATGATTTTTAATTTTTCCTATATCCCCTCTTGATGTCTTCATCATTTTTAGGTAATGACGTTAACTGATATGGTACAAATATGTGTCAAGGAAAATACACTGGACTTCTTTGAACAGCTACTAAACAGTTTACTTAAAAGCAATGATCGAACATTGCTATTTGCTTCACGACAGATTGTGGATACGTTAGTGGATAACGTTCTTACGTTAGATTCTAAAATGGCTTCAGGTGATTCGATTTCTGTTTATAGAGTTTTATTCCAAAAAATAATACGGTTTGCTGTGTTAACTTTGTATTTTAAGCGCATTGTGTAGTTTAATTGTAATTTTACTTCTTATGCGTTCCCTTTTAAATTTCTTGATGAGCTTCTGAAAGTGTGAATTACTGCACTTTTATGTTATTTAAGGTGGTGATGAAGTGATAAGTAGTGCCGAAGAAAGCACTTCTATGAATGCAGCGGCAGCTCATAAGGAACATCAAGAACGAATGCTGGCTTGTCTATCCACCTTATCGCTGTTTAGCAAAGCAAAACCAGATTTGATGGTCAAACATGCTGAAACACTACAACCGTATCTCTCAATGAATATGAACGGACCTGCAGAGCAGCAAGTCATGAATCAGGTGCCACTGATTTACAGTAGCTTTCACGAAGTAGCTGTTTAAATTGGTTCGAAACTCGAAAGTTCAATTTCTCAAGAAGTCTCTTGAAGCTCTAGATAATTCTTGATGATATTTGAAAATTTTCAAGAATTTTGTTCTTAATTCTGGTCGCAGTTATCATTATATGAATATAAATATAATGTACGTCTTGATAAAGGTTATCAATATGTTGGAAAGAGTGGTTCCACTGATGGATCATCCATCAGAATCATTCCTCAAAACACTCGACGAAAGTTTATATCAACTAGTAAAAGATGGTGGTATGCGTATCATTGCTTCATCGTTAGCCTGTAATGCGGCTATATACAATAAATGGAAGAAACGAACTCCAGCCATTATTGAAACATTTTTCAAATATTTGAGTAAGTTCTATGCATTTCGTAAAATCTTTATAAAGATCTTTCTGAATATTTTTATCAGTTAACAACACTATTCTCTGTGAGATTTCATGTTGCCGTGTAGGGTCACTGTTTGGATTTTGCTCTAACATAAAATAATGTGATTCATGATTGGTATATGGCATCAATTAATGATTTATACGGTTTGTAGAGTACTTGCATCAAATAAAGGAGGATGTATTGCGAAAGCAGAGTCCTGGAATCCCACCAGTGAAGAAACCAATGGTACTAAGGTGTAGTGTTTGATGATAATCTTGCTGTTTAGACCATTCTAATTTACTAGTGGATGTTACCATTAGTTCTCTTCTTATTTTCCCTTTTGTGTAATAATCAATTTGATTATATTTGAAACCATATCTTTTAACGATTTCACTTTGAATTTAGGATTTGTTAGTTTTTTCCAGGTCGTTGTTTTCTATCGGTTTGATGTCACGCTATTTCGATTTGGATACAATATTGGAAAATGATGAAGAAGCGAAGAAATTTCTAGATGCGAATGCGTCAGCACTACTACCATCCTCTCCATCAACGGAAGTAAATGAGGAGAATGATGAGGAGGAAAAACAATCTACAAAACCCAACCCTTTTGTTGAAATGATTTTTCAAATTCTGACAACGTTCTGCAGATATCGTGATGGTGATATTCGACTAAAGGCTTTGAATGCTGTTGGTTAGTATAATGCTGAAATCAAAAATTTAAATCTATGATGTTTGTAGAATTTGTAACATTGTTTACGAAAAAGTTTTTTGTTTACACTTTCAGGGAATTTCACAGCAACTAATTCGGAGTACCTGACACGGACGGAGCTGCGGAATATGTACATGACATTGCTAGGAACTGATGATAAAGAGTACTTGGGTTTGAAAATACAAGCTCTGAAGAATTTGGAATTATTCTTGAGTGCTGAAGAATCAAAAATGGTCAAAAATAACAGTGAATGTGGGATTTTTTGCTATAAAAATCGAAATAAAATCTCGAAAAAAAATCATGTTTGAAATCCATTCTGGATTGGCAAGAGATTGGTAACGATTGAGTGCTTGGCAAAACATATGTTGTAAAATGCTCAAGCATTTTGTGAAGCGCTTGTTGATGAGCTAACACCAGGCGTTTTAAGTTTCGGGAATCCAATGAGTAGTTGGGTTAAATAAAGGTTTGGACCGCATTAATAACAACCGTTCTATGTTTAGGAAGTACATAAAAAAGTACCATTATTGCCTACAAAATCAGTAATTAGTTTCTAACAGTGACTTTGTACGCTATAAATATAAGGTTATAGGGCATATGTCAAAAGAAGAACATGATTTGAAAGAAATGGAATTGGCGAATTCCGGATTAGCTTCGGCGATCATACAGCTTTACTGGAATGCAGTGCTGAACTCATATTACAACTCAAGTGATGCTGTGCGAACTGCTGCTGTTCAGGTAATCATAAAATCCATCATCTTTACGGTGTTTTCAGGGGCAGGGATCGTGAAATAGATTTCAGGTTTTCGAAATAATTTATCAATATTAAGGAAATGAAGTGTAAAGGATTCAAAAACTTTTTTTCTTGAAAATTCTGTAGCGATGGAAATTTTGTAGGTTGCAATTCTAACCCTAAGTCAAGGGTTGGTGACACCGGGTTCATCAATTCCAACATTGATCGCCATGTCCACTGATCAAAATACTCTTGTGCGGAACAAAGTAGAAAATATGTTGAGAGATATCGATTCAAAATATGCTGGCATGGTTCCGGTTGGTACTTTCATCACCCTTTTTTCTTTTTTTTTTCTAAATTTTAATTTGGCAGTACTGATTCAGTAAGGATTGGTGATATCTTCCTTCAAATAAACTTCGATATGAAATCCCTATGTTAATTACTGTGACTCATTGCTTAGTGAATGGTTGTGCTGAAAATTTTTTATTAATATAGTTTCATAGAAATGTTGTTTGGTTATTAGATTTTGAAGAAGTTGCAGAGTAAGGCAGTAGCAGGTATACGATGCTCATTTCGTTTGCATATGATCATAAAGAAGGACCCGGAATCTGTCCTCCGTGGTATTCGAGTCTGTGATCAGACAGTAACTGCCGCAGGTAGCTGTTGTAATTAGAGAATCTTTGGGCTTTTTCTAGATATATTCTCTTACATATTTTCGAGGAAGTGCCTATATTCCTGAATTCCTCATTTTTAGGTTCTGTTGAGAACCCCAAATTGATAAACGGAGTGCCGAAAATGACGAATGATGGACAAGCATTACTGAGTGGACTCTATCAAAATCTTCGCGGTAATCGGCAACAGCGAAGAAGCTTTTTATCTTCTGTTCTCCGATTATTTTCCGAGGATTCCCGAGAGGTTTTGATCAAGTTTTTTACTTTTTTTTTCTTTAATTTCAAAGGTTTGGGTTATGCCAAACACATGCCTTTTTTATACCTTTTCAATGTATTATAGAAACTGACATTGGAAGAATGGCTGTTCGTCGCGGATAATTTGGCAATGTTTCCATATCAGGTGATAGATGAGCCATTATATGTTATCCGTCGAATAGAATCCATTGTTTCTATAAGTGGGCAAAATATAATCAATAATTTTATGGGGCAACTTCTTCCTCGACCAAACAATGTAGAAAATGACGACGAAGCTGAATACGCGCCCGAGCTTATCTATAGTTAGTTTCAAGCAGGCTATTTCATTTTATTATCAGTTACCACTGTTATTACTAACTATTATTGATGTTATTATTGCTGTTATTACTATACTATTATTACTGTTATTATTGTTATTTTTGTTACCGTCATTACATTATTATTATTATTGCAGTTAGCCAGAGTTTTTATTTCATAGCTATTTACCCACTTCGACCTCTCTTTGAAATCGGAGAGATCAATATAAATTTCCTTCCTGATTCTCTATGGGTAACTTTCGTAAAGTTATTAAGTTTTAATTCTGTTTACATTATTCATAACTGAGTCACATCTGCTCAAAGCGACTACCTTTAGAAAAGTAACATTTTGGGAATGTTACTGGAAATAAAAAGATTAAACAGGATAATAGTGATAAATATGGAAATATGGCGAATATCGGGCTGGAAGACTACATTGAATAACCAAAATATGGTTGTTCACTGCGGTTATCTGTATCTTTTCTTTCCTTCCTTCGTCTGTACACGTTGAGATTATAATTTTTATCTTCATGTAAATCCTTGTTACAGGACGATTTCCGGAAGATAAGAGTATGCTTCACGAATGTATGAAGAACAGTCAAGCATGTTTCATATTACTCTATCTGAAAAATTTCTTGATGAAACTTTATGGATTTAGTGATGCGTAAGTAACCATAATTATTCAATTTCTTTGCCTTTGCGCACCTTTTGAATGAAATTAGTAATAATTGAAAATATATAATTGCTCCTTATTGATTGCTATGGACGAATATTGCACATGATGTGCGTACAGGAGTATAGTTTTTTTTTCAAAATTTTTTCCGAAATTTTGCGTCAAAAGGCACTATTAATACTGTAATGGATGATGAGGGTCAGGATATGCACATGGCTGATAGTGTTTTGCGTACACCAAATAATCGTTAATGGTTTTTTCTTCGTTGCCCGCATTTGAATTTTCAAGAATTTACTGTGCTATGTACTCATTTTCTTGGTAAATTTAGCAGATAATTAAAATGGTCCATTGTTTTTCACTTTTTTAATATCACTTTTTTCAAAATTCTCATTTTTTTCAGAAAAATACAGGAGTATAGTCCATCGGAAGCAGCTAAAGTTTATGAAAAAGCTGTTAGTAGTCGGCGTAATATGTTGATGTTCAATCCACATTCAGCGCTTCAAGAACTTCGTCCTGAAGCAGCCCAGAAACGTGACACGGTTAATGGTCATATCGAAATGGCTAATCAAATTGTAGCTGTAAGTCTTTTTATAGTGATACTACTTTTGTTAATTTACAATCGTGGAAATTTAGAATTTCCCCCTCATCGAAAAATTTTGATTTTTTAGTTCCGAAACATGTTGCTTTCGTTAGATCGTGATAATGGCGATGAGCATGATGGAACAGATGCTACAGGAATCATAGAAACAACAAAAGACACTATTAATACTATAATGGAAGATGAGGATCACGATATGCATATGGCTGATAATATTTCTGAAGCCACTAATCTTAGTGAAGCTGATGGTAGATCTGCTTGAAGAGGTTTTTCAATTATACATTCATTCAGTGGCAAGAATTTGCTATTATTATTTGCCTAAACTGTACGTTATTGTTTTTGGTACATTAAAGAAATTATTCTCAGGAAGTAGAAGTGTATTTATCCATTAATTTTTACTTCATTTTTCGAAAAGTTTGTAAGATCAGTCTTCTAACTTCGTTTTTCGTTGTAAATCCCCTTATTAAATTTTATTACTGTGTCTATTTTCCATCATGAAATTGCACTTAATAGTTCTTGAATTTCACCTCCTGATTTTACTCAAAAGTTAATATGGTCTTGGAATTATTTAAGGTCTCCGGGAGTTTTCTTCTAGATGCTGTCTTGTGTTTAAAGCTCATAAAGTCGTTAATTCTGACCTGGGCATTCGGTCAAACTCCAGCAAATTTTTTCTGTCCGGATCGCCGTCCCTCGTCGCTCTTCCTTTGCCTTAAATCAAAATCCTCCAATGTTAAAGTCCGTTGATCTTTCATCACAAATCTATCATCTCGCATTAAATAATGTTGTAATTAGCTCTTCTGCATTTTCAGTGAATCTATTACAATGTTTTATTTACTTTTTTATTGAAGGGATAGTATATATACACGTATATGGATACAATTGCATTGGGTAGAACTGAGGTAGATATACTAGTCCGGTCCTCGAAAACATTCCAATTTCTCATATTGGCCCTTTGGAAAAATTAATTGCCCATTCCTGCTTTAATTGGACTAATTTATTGAATGTATTCGGCTAATGTGAGCTATAATCATTGTGAAGAAATGTTAGCTCAACAAGAATTTTAAATCTTCAAACTTGAATGCTGAGAACATTATGTGTTCTAACCTGGCAAAAAAAGGGAGCCTTTTTGAAAGTGCATTTGACTACTACAAACATTTTTCTTCTGTAGGATTTGTAGATTATTGAATATCTTTTTTTTTCCTTTCTTGAACCAGTCGTCTTGAAGTAAATAGATGAATTCAATCACGTATACACGTTAGCTGTAATGACGTTAGCTGCTGAAACGTCTCGTCATGTGAAACATAAATCTGAAATGATAGGAAAATAGTAATTGCAGAATAGAGCATTTATCACAGAAAAGTAACTGAAGTGGCATAGAAGCATTATGTTAGTCGTGTTATATCGGTAGTCTCTGTATTTTACATGACATTGATAACTGAGATGCAACTGAAGTACTGTAGTGATAACGGGAATGAGTAAAATATATGCTGTTTGCACCCTCCACAACGCTGAGAATATACGTAGATTACAGTTCTTTAGATTCCATTAAATCCTGTGCATTTTAGATACTCATCTGTGTTTAGTTCAAAATATTTTTTAATTTCGTCTTTCCTTGTTTTGTTTTTTGGTGTGCCCGGTCTCTCTCACTTATACCCTTGCTAAAAATTTCTTTTACTCCTCCCCTTCTCGCTTTATCTCTCCTAATGTTCCACTTTTCAAATCTATAAAGAAATCAGTCATCCTCAAACAGTCGATGAAATTAAGTTTGCATCCTTTACACATCGATATAAATATTATCTCTTTGTGAATCGGGCATTCTCTAGTATTTTAAATCGTGCTGTGCGTAAATATTATTATTATTATTATTGTAGAACAGCTCCCTCACAAAGGTTTTTAGAAGCATCATGTCATTTATTTATGCTGTAAAATTCAGCATACCTTCCTCTATGTAAGGCGAAAACCACTGTGATTAATAAAACTTGATATAATTACGGAATCAATACTACTTTTTTTCTTCATATTGTCACAAGCCAAATTTTGGCACTTGAGGCAGAAAAAAAAAGCAAAACAAAAGCAGACACTTGAGGTTACTTGGAAGCTAGAAAGATCGAGATTGTGTGGAATTAAGGTTAAATGAATTTTTAATGTTCATATGTACATCATGTGTATAGAATTTTGTAAAGGCTATATCAATTTCCATCATGAGTAATCTCGGGAAGCATAATATCAACAAAAAAAAGGATAGACCAATTCACAGCATTCATTATGTTGTGCGAATAACAACGAACTTAATATGATTAAAGTGTACAATACTAGATTCACTACGTGTCGATCTTTACAGAAATCACCAACATTATTATTGCAAACATTAGTTACAAATCACCGAAATCGGTAAGATCTTCGTAATCGCAATTATTGTACTGCTCTACTGGTAGCGATTGTTGCTTACTTAAATTCTGCTTATCGATGGCGGTTGCACTACTGTATTCTGCACTCGAACCTTTCGATGTCCCTGGGAATTCAAAAATTGCACTTTTTTTTCTTTTTTTGTTCGAAACAAGGAAATAGAAATTCATGTTTCATTTACTAGACGGCTCCAAAAGTTAGTAAACAGAAAAAACAAAAAAAGAAGCGGGTCATTTGCTCGAGATTTGTTGGGTGAGAACTGCTATTATGAGCTGTCCAGTAAATGAATGAAGTTCAAGAGTAGAGCAAAATCTATTACAGTCTTTTATATGCGAAAATTCTAGAAGAGAAATGTAAAGAGGTTCCAAATTAAACTGGATGAAGCTTACCATAACCTTCCAAAGAGCTTCCGTGTACACGCTTGACATGTTTTCGTAATTCACTTGCTAATGGATATGTCTTCTTACATATTTCACAGACGAAATGCCTTCCTTCGTGTCGCTTACGATGAACTAACATTAAGGTTCTGGTCGTGAAACGTTTCGAACAAATATTACAGGCAAACGGAAGATCTGGCTGAAAAAAAAAAAGACTGATCTAACGTTGGCTTATGCTGGTCAGAACGAGGCTTAATTAAATCTAATCAGCATTCCAACAAACAATGATAAGTACGACAAGAAACAAACGAAAAGTGATAAGAAGCATAAGTGGACTGATCTACGAATAACCTGAAATCAAATGAGAAATAAACTTACCGACTGGATTACTTCATACTGTTTAATTTCATCAATCTTTTCCTGCGGATGAATTCGACCCATATGGCGTATTAATGACTGCCGTGATGCAAATTTCGTATTACATATTCTGCATGTTTTGTCTAAAAGTGTCTACAGTAAGAAACAAAATAAAAATAATGATGAGAACAAAAAGCAAAATCAAAATTATGTGTCCAGTGAGAAAACATCATCTAAAACAAAGCAATTACAT
This sequence comes from Loa loa, assembly GCF_000183805.2. Taxonomy (NCBI): domain Eukaryota; kingdom Metazoa; phylum Nematoda; class Chromadorea; order Rhabditida; family Onchocercidae; genus Loa; species Loa loa. The sequence goes on along the minus strand of NW_018108394.1, from coordinate 24,023 downwards.
ACCAACTTTCTGTCTTGAAGACAGAGAAAATATCGAACTCGTAGATGAAGAAGGAGAAGCACCACTGACTTTCTTCTGCTCTTTGATGCGAGACTCATTCAAACAAAAATATTTGTGTCTCTAAAATGAGTTAGTTGTAATTCGAATAAATCCTACGAATAGTTAATCAAAAACTTTCTTAATGGCACATATGAAAGCAAAAAACTTGAAAAAAAGATTGAAGCCATGACCCAGCTGCACCCAACCTATTACACTCCTGCTGTTTCCAGAATTTACGAATGCAAAAAACCACCCTGTCCATCATTTCAAAAAATAAATCTTCATAACATCTGTTTCACCTACCCCTCACTTTAGAAATAATTTACTGGTAGCCTCTAAACAGCGATAATCTCGTTAGCATAAGACTTACACTCAATTCGATAAAAGTCCCAAACTTCTGCTTGCACTTATTACAATTATACTTCAAATTCAAAATTTTTGCACCGTTCTCATCGATTCCATGAGCTTTACTTTTATGTACAATTAACGATTCGAAACTCCTAAAATTCATTCAACTTACATGCACTTCTAAACATTCATATGTTTCTATTACTCTGGTATATATCTCAGTACTGTGATATCTAACACGGAGTCACAGCAATATCACATAGCACGATTCACCGGTTATCGTAGATGGAGCAACAGTTTTGCTTATAAAAACATTGTTTCTAAAAAAATTGAATTATTTCGTTTGCAACTGGACGATCTACTTAAACACAGAATTTTCTAAATAATAAGTCTCTTTCACTACCAGGATCTTAATGATAAGAAAGACTCGTAAAACGCCAACCGAAATGATGAAGAGCATCGATTACAAGTATGCACAAGTGATAGATCGTGTGTACGTTCATGGCGTTGCAAATGATGCTTCAATTTGAAACGTCTGTAGCAGTAACTACATTTGAAAATATAGTCCTGAAAAAGCAATTTTTCTCAAACAAAAAGGGTGCAGCCAACTTTCTTCACAATTCTTTGCATTACGATTCTCAATCCAGTAATCAGAAATTGTTCTTTCTAATTTCTCCCGTTTGTCTTTCCGTTTTGTTCCCGTTTGTCAACTATTTGGAAGAATAGGCATACCTTATTAGAGAGATGGATTTCATTTATATGATTCCGCATTGCGATTTCATCATCGAAAACCCGACCACAAGCGAAGCATATAAACATTTGATAATTCTGAAAATTCAATAATAACTGAACATTGATTACCGTCAAGAATATAGAGATCTTCCTAACATAGAATGCCGTCCTGAAAATTAATCATGATGGAAAAATATGTGACCTGAATATTTTTATCTTCAAATGAACCAATTCGTTTCGCACTTTCTTCACAGTATTTTAAAATTTCATCTAGTTTCGCATCACTTTCCGCTGTTTCCTCTGACTGCGCTGCTCTAGCTTTCTGAATCTAAAAAACAAGCTCTCGTAATAATGACCACGAAACAATACTACATAATTATATGGACAACAACGAAATAGTTATGAAAACTACTTGAAATAAATTATTTTTAACTTACATTAACATTAAATCTCCTAATGACCATTAACAAATTATAAACTAGTCAAAAGTGCTGCTATTTTCCAAAAAATTCTGTAACTATTGGTTAATCACTTCCTTTCTATATTCCCAAAAATTTCACATAAAACCGATTCTAGTAAAGCTGTTGGGAGAATTCCTACCTACCTGGTCAATAACATCCTTCATTGAATCCACAGCGATGAAATATTCTGCTTCTGGATCATCTGTAGCATCGGTAGTGGCAACACTTCCGCCACTATCCAAATCTGGCATATCTTCCACTTTCTCATTAACTTTACAAATCCATTCTGAATACTGCGCATATCCATCGATTGCTGCACGCCATCGTTTATGTTCATTTTTCCGTTCTTCTGTGATATCTTGAGCTCGTTTTAACACTACAAGTATAATGTAAAGATAAACTTCATGGGCTAAAACACCAAGAGAAAAACTCTTCAAGATTTCTAAACACACGAAATACCTGGAGTAGGAAATAACAGAATTGTTTTAAACTACTTTTTAAAACTTCCTAAGTAACCTAAACACTACAACAAAGCGATACTTCATAGTTCCATTCCATTTCAGGAAAGCGAGACAGTGTTTTGTAATCTAATTCGAGGGGGAGTTATTGCATTTTTATTACTCGTTATGCATGATCTCCTTGTTGATAACCAAGAAATATTATTATATTGTTAACTTTTCAAAGTTAAAAAAGAACTAGACTGCTATTGCTGTTAGAAATAGTACTGGATTATAATATATTCAAATTGTTAACCAGGGAATTATACATATATATATATATATATATATATATATATATATATATATATATATATATATATATATATAT
>NW_018108394.1:16736-21199 GCF_000183805.2 Loa loa | reverse complement strand
TATATATATATATATAGTAGTATATATATATATATATATATATATATATATATATATATATATATATATATATATATATATATATATATATATATATATATATATATCATTTCCTAATTAACAATCGTTGCCATCTCATCGTGCAATATGAAGATGTTTAGAAACGTCTGAAAATGTATAATCAGAGTGATCAAATTATTAGTTAACATCATTGCTGTCCATATGATCATAGAAATATGAACCTGAATCACAGAACCAATTGTCTGATACTAATCTTAATAATCTGAATGCTTCCTTCTTCTAGTTTTGAAAAAATATTTCAGACTTCACCTTTTTTAGAAGTACTTGGAACTAGGAATTCGTAATCTTTTTCTTTAATTGGCTGCAGTTCATGAAAAGTTTTTTCTTTCTCGTCATTGCTACTTGCTTCCCATACCATCTCATTAACATCCACTGAAGCAATTTCGCAAGCTTGCAAACGTTTGCGCACCATTTCCGCCTGTTCAGGATTATTATTGCCATCCTGAAAAAATGTTCACTGCAATCCGGAAGGATAAAATTTAAAGTTTAAAGAAAAGAGAAAAACAAATATTCCATTCTTTTTCTTCGGCGCATAGTTAAGCTACCAAATACAAGAAAAAAAAAGAAGAAGAAAAAAATGAGGAAAGGAAAAAAGAAAAAATAAGAGGAGAAGGAATTCTGTTGCAGTTGTTAAAATTTCGGCAGAAAATCCCGATTGATCATCCTAACTTTTTCGGAATTTCTATACCTCGACCGAAGCTGCCGTTAAACCGGAGACCGATTTGATAACGGTCTCCGTGGAACGACTATTAATTGATCCCTCGTCCATTCAACGAGCACATCTTATACACGCACGAAGCAACTTAAATGATAGAAGTACAAAGCTTTCAAACCAACCTTATGCTACGATTGACATTTGAAGATTACGATGATGAGTCATCATGAAAAATATTACGGGTAATATTTTTTTTTTTTAATTCATTTGATTATTGGATTGGATTGCTCTGATACGTACAATATCATCCAGAGTTGCAACATGAAGTACGACTATACAAGTATTTAGCATTATCTCATCTATTCTAAAATTGCTAATTATTAGTAATTGGTCAAATATTTATGAATCCTGGCTACCGTTCAATTAGAGGTCAAGAAGGTCATTCAAGCATTTTTGGAGTAGCTTTTCAAATCATTAAGTTAATTAGTGCCATCTTTTTCAATTAGAGGTCAAGGAAGTCATTTAAGCTTTCTGGAATAGCTTTCCAAATCATAAAAAGTTAATTAGTACCATCTTTTTCAATTAGAGGTCAAGGAAATTACTTAAGCTTTCTGGTGTAGCTTTTCAAATCATTAATTAATATTATCTTTTCAGCCTTCTCAATTTATTAATTAAAATTTTTTTCAATTAAATACAAATTCATGATGAATTTGTTATGAAAATCCTTTATTTTATATCTCAATTCAATCATAATTATATGTGTTTTTTTTTTTTAATCTCACTTATTTTTTTGTCATAAAGTTTAAATCGTTTTTCGTTTTTTTTTATTTTTTAATTTGTGTTTCGATTTTTAAAATTTTCGCATAATATCCTTCCATTTTGCCATTTTTTTTTAATTTTCTGCAAAAAAAAAACCAAGAAACATCTCAAATATATATGTGTGTGTGTGTGTGTGCATGTATGTATGTATGTTGTGTATGTGTGTATGTGTCTGTGTGTGTGTGTCTGTGTGTGTGTGTATGTGTGTGTATGTGTACGTATGCTAATTACCAAAGATGCAGATGCTAATTAGCATTTTGAAAGCAGTAACCATTAAAAGTGTATTACAAAGAAGAAAAAGAACTAAAAAGCATTGCAGATGTCATACTTCATCCATTTATTTGCATATATTTTAATTTCGTAAAATCTAAATTTCATTTTTTTGGAAGGAAAAAAATTTATGAAATTTTAAAAAAATAAAAATCTTAGCTATAAAAGAATAAATGATTAACAATCATTAAAGACTATGAAAATGATCAAAAATAAATAAAATATTATGGAATATAGAAGTTATTATCATGTAAATTTGAAGAAAAAAAAAGAGAAGAAATATTGAAATTACATAAATTAAAAGTTAACAAATGATAATAATATGATTTAAGTATAACCAAATTTTACTGTTATTCTAGTAATATTGTTACAATTCAAATCTTTTCAAATTACTAATTTTAGTTATTCGATTATATATTTCTGATATTTAAATTCAAATTTAATATTATGATATTATGATAATTATCTTATCTGTACATTGTTTTTTCTTCCTTTTTTTCTTTTTTTTTTACTACATAATATTCGATACTGAACATATACAGGTTGAAAAATCAATTAACTTTCTTCAGAAATATTCTCATAAACAATTCCATTTCATATTTTATCAATTGATTTGAAAACCATTGATAGAAAATTAATTACAATTAATTTATTGAAATTCAACCTGGAAATTTCATTTCAAAAAAAAAAAAGAAAAAGGAGGGAAACTTCAATAATCATTGACACCATCAGGGACAGGACATTTGACAGTACCATCGACCAAAAAAAAAAAAGTGCAATATTAAAAAATTCATTCAATTTTTCTATTATTGTGTTTCGTTCACCGTTTTTTCTTTTTTTTATTTGAAAAATTTCAAAAAAAAATTAACCTATTATTTTAAAAGGAGAAAAAAAAGACGGAATATATTCCAAAAAGATTTCCTCTTCTATGATAAGCAAAATAAGCCAAAATCGATTATGAATTAATTATTCAGTATCAAATTTGTATTTTAATTTAAAACGGATTAATCTTATTGTTCCATGCGTTTTTTTCCTTTTCCTTATATCTGATCAAATTTATTTTCAGTGATTTAAAAGAAAGAAGCGATAAAATGATGTGATTCAATTGATAATTTAATTTGATTTCATTCAAGTAATACAATTTTTAGAATAAAAAAAAAGTTTTTTTTTAATGTGTCAATTTAATAAAGAAAAAAACCAAAGTAATTAATTATTTTGTTGAAAGTACAATATAATATTAATTTATTGTGTTTCATTCATTTTCAATTTTTTCTTAACCAAAGATTAGTTTGATTTTTTTTGTTTTTATTTACGATTATGAATATAGAAAAAGGATGAATTTGATTAAGTTTCTGTTATTTTTTTTTTTAATCAATTCATTAATTTTATCATTGTGGTAGTGTATGACGATGAATTGATAAATAAATTGATAAGTATGATTAGGATAATTCAATTATGTATTATATGTGAAAAGAAGTTAATTGATTTTCTAATGAAAATTGGAAATTAATGATAAATGAATCATATGAATTTGTATGTAATATTTATGCAAATTAGAAAGATAGAAATTGCTCGAAATTACAAACTTAAAACAAAAAAATTGAAAGGTAAGAAAAAGCACCAAATGAAATTAATTGTAAAACTGCACAGATAATAATTGCCCAAAAAATAGAAATAATTTTTGCAATTTCATAAATGCTAATTAAAAGATGCCTTTTTTGCGATTTCATTAATATTAATTAAACGATGTATTTTTACAATTGCTACTTTTAATTTGGCATTTCATATTCATCGATGTATGAGAATTATTATAGCTAATTAAAAGATGCATTTTTGGAACTTCATTAATACTAATTAAAAGATGCAATCAAATGAAAATGATAGTAACAGTACGATATTATCCAAAAAGTTGTGTATCGTAATTAAAATAGGAAATCAATTTTCAATCTAGAAATTGGCGCATAATTATAGTAATACCTTGGGATGGGAAAAATTATGCGCCTATTTTTAATTCATTTTTAATTTTATATTAAAGGAAAAGAAAAAGAAAAAAGAAATGGACCAATTAAATGGAAGACTTTATTAGTCAACAAAGTAATAGTAATCAAATTGTCCAATTATAAAAACTATATTGCAATAGAAGACGAGAAGAATTAGCATATTTTCATTTTTATGTCCTTTAATTTTTAGACATAAAAATTTTCATCAAAATTTAAATTAATTTTTAAAATTTTAAGCAAAAATATTTTTGTTTATAATGAATTTTGCGTTACACAATTTTATTATATCTTATTTGTTTTATATAAATAAATACAACAATTTGCCATATTATCCTAAAACTATCATTATTGTCATTGTTTATTATTATTAGTTACTGTTATTATTGTTTTATTATTATTATTATTATTATTATTATTATTATTATTATTATTATTATTATTATTATTATTATTATTATTATTATTATTATTATTATTATTATTATTATTATTATTATTATTATTATTATTATTATTATTATTATTATTATTATTATTATTATTATTATTATTATTATTATTATTATTATTATTATTATTATTATTATTATTATTATTATTATTATTATTATTATTATTATTATTATTATTATTATTAT
>NW_018108394.1:13692-16716 GCF_000183805.2 Loa loa | reverse complement strand
TATTTTATTATTTAATTTCTTATATTTCCGGAATAATATATTATAACACGTTTTTGTTACGATTTGATGAAAGAAGAGAGAGAGAGAGAGAGAGAGAAAAAAAAAAAGTGAAGAAAGAAAGGAATGTCGAAATCATCACAAAAATATCTACTTTACTATAGCAATTATATCACTTTTTTTTTTCATTTTAATATCCTTAACAATACATTTGTGCATTCGTTAGTTTTTTTTTCTCCCCCCGCTTTACCCGCCCTCAATCATTTTTCGGGAATTTGTCGGGGAAGAAAAGAAAAAAAACGAAACAACAATCAAACCAATTTTCTTTCTCTTTTTTTTCCTCCAATTACACACCATATCATTATTATCCCATAAATGATGTTATACTGAACATTCCATGCCTATTCAAATCTTCTCTTTCATTCAATTTTTCCTTCTTTTTTCCCCCTCATATTCTTCCCGAGACAAACCAGATATCATCCAACATGTTGAATATTCGATAATTACAATCATATCATATGATAATGTTACACTCATACTTATTTAACTTATTACTCGAATACAAACATAAATATTAATAATTTTTCTTTTTTTTTCTTATTATTAATATATTTTTTATTTGTATAAAAGAAAAAAAAAACAATTGTGATCTTTAATCTTTTTATGATAATTATTTAATTACAAATTTTTTTACTAACATTAATGATAATTTTGAATTACAGAAAATTCAATTTAAAATTGTAACAGAAAAAGAAAAGAAAAAAGAAAACGAAGAAAATTGATATCAATGATTTTTAATTGCTATGAAGAAAAACAGATCGATCCATTTTTGGGAATTAAATATCTAAATTTTCCTGAATCTAATTTTCTCATTCTAAAGGTTATTGTCAGAAGATGATTTCATTTCTCTGAGCTATAGCATAATTATCGCAATTATTCAATCAATTATAAAATCGTTAAAATTATACCTTACAATTTTAATTCTTAAAATGACGAAATAATTTGAATATTGTATGAATCGATGAAAATCATTCCGAATAATTTTCCGATTTTTGCTAAAACCGGTCCGGTAAGTCGTAATTAATCAATCCATTTGATGTAATCAATCCATTTGTAATCAATCCATTTGATGTATTTCTTCATCATTTACCATTTTTTCCGTTTTCTATTTCTTTTTTTTCCTATTTCACTTTTTATTTTCTTTTTTCTTTTCTTTTTCTTTTTTTTGTACTTTTTTAAACGAACAAATTTTGCTTTCTTTTTTCTACGAAATTTAGAACATTTTCAATATTCATACCAATGTATCTAACTTGCTTATAAATTTAATTTTTGAAAAAAAAATTAAATTTTTTAAAAGGATAGATTTAGTTTTATTTTTGGAAAAGAAAAAAAAAAGAAGAAGAAAGAGATATTTAGAATTTAACCTTACATATAAATTTCTAATTATAAATTATCTTAGAATAAATGATTACTTACAATTATTATCACTTATCATTTACGGTGATTACAAATGATTGTAATAATTTACTTCGATTTTCATTTATATTATCATTAAAAAAAATCGAAAAAAGGAATCGGAAAAGAAAGAAAAAACATTTCAAATTTTAATTCAAAACAAAAAGAGTGAAAAATAAAAGAAAATTTTGATGAATTTTGTTTTTGTTTTTTTTTTTGTTTTTTTCTAAATAAGCAAAAAATAATTTTTAAAATTTTTTCCACGAATTTCACTTTCCTTTTTTAAATAGCTATTGACAAATTCCATTCCAACAGTTATTTTCATATTATATTATTAAAAAAAAAAAAAAAGAAAAAATGAAAAAGAACAAAATTGGAAGATAAAAGAAAAAAGATTGAGAAAATTTTTATTCAAATTTCTTTACTTTTTCTTTTCCCAATCTTCTAAAATGTTCATTTGCATAAACTTTTCCTATCGTTTATGCTACCAAAATCAGGCCAAAGAAAAAAAATAAAAAAATTTCGTATGAGAATTTTTGCAAACAATTAACAAATACCGTAATAATCAGTATTTTTTGACATAATTTAAATTTAAATTGAATTAAAGAAAATGAAGAAGTACGAATGCATCATGATAAAAATGCTCCAAACATTTTATTCCTTTTTTTTCAATATTATTAATTTGCATTTCTAATATATTTCATGTCCTTAATTTTATCTTTATTTATCATTTTTTGTTTCCATTTTAAATTTAAAAACTGAATTTAAAGAAAGATGCTTTCAATTATTTCATTCCCACTCATTAAAATAATCAATTAACTCATTGTTTCTGTAACTATTTGTTTGTTTTTTATTTTTGATTTTAATCCATTCACTCATTTACATAATTTAGTTTAATTGTATTTATTTGATGAAATTTTAAACTTTTGTCCTTTTTATTTTTTTTTAGATTTTTCATTTATTTCTTTTTTTTAATTCATTTTTTTTTTTGTTGTTACCTCTTTACTTTTTATTTTGTGTTTTTTTCTTTTTTTTTTTAAAATTTTTTTCATGGTTTATATGTAACAATTAGATACAAAGCTATATATTTTAATATTTGATTAATAAAAAATTTTTTTTCATCTCTTTTTCCATCATTTTTTTTTTCAATTTTAGCCCATAAAAAATTATTAGCATAAAATTTTTATTAGCAATTAGCAACTTTTTTTTTTCTAAATATTATTTTAAAAAAATAAAATTCCACCACTAATGTTTTTAATATTTTATTACTAAGTAATATTTTGTTTTAATATTTTTTTTAGTATTTTATTACTAAGTAATATTTTTTTTTAATATTTTTTTTTAGTATTTTATTACTAAGTAATATTTTTTACTTTTCATACGAGAATAGTTTTGAATAATTTATCAAATAAATATTAAATTGAAATGTTTATTTTTAAAATAGAATTTCTTCAATATTTTTCCTTTCCTTTTTTTTTAAATTAATATAAAATAATTAAAAAATCATTTAAAAAATTACTTCAAACATTTCCTTTTCTTTTTATTTAACTAAATAATTGTTTATGAATCAAA
>NW_018108394.1:11910-13525 GCF_000183805.2 Loa loa | reverse complement strand
AAAAAAAAAAAAAAAAGAAGTAAACAAGTAAAATTTCTAAAATCATCACATTTCTCGTAGACTAAAAATAGTAAACAATTATTTTCAATCAATTAAATGGATAAAATAGTGCAATATTTTGAAACAAGTTTAAATATAAACATCAAAGCTTATAGCTCAAACATCTCCATTAACTTATACTAAACAATAAATAGGATGATGCACTTTTGTTTGATATTTTTATAAGATTAAATAATAAACAACATTTTTGTGTAGACAAAATAATAAACAACAAAAAGTTTATAGTTCAAACATCACCAATAAATTTAAATTGTAAACAAAAAAGTTTTCTTGGAAAGATAAATGAAATTTGTACAAATTTTGAGTAAATAATAAATTATCTTTTAGCATTTCTTTTCTTTTCCGTTTATCTATTTTCAGTTCTATTTAAAAATTTGATAAATTATAAATTAATTTTAAAATTTTAATAAATTATTATTTTATAAAATTTAATAATTATACCTAAAATTGGAAATTTGAAATAAATTATATCCATTTGAAAAAGTTTGATTTATCAAATTTTTTTTTTTTGCATGATAAATGCCCAGACTTTCCCCGCCTTTTTGAACCAGTTTATTCGTATATAAAATTTCGACCTCTCATAATTTCATCTCTTCAACCAATTATTCTCATCAATTGATCATTTTTCGATGATGTGAATATCCTTGTAGATTAGTTCATAGCCAAGAATTTTATTCTCCATCATTTAATAGCTAGTAAGCTATAGCCAAGAAATTTATTCTCGGGTAATTCATATCCAAGAAATCTATTCTCGGGTAATCCATACCCAATAATTTTATTCGCCATCATTTGACAGCTAGTAAGCTATAGCCAAGAAATTTATTCTCGGATAATCCATAGCCAAGAATTTTATTCGCCATAATGTAATCCATTTGACAGTTAGTAAGCTATAGCCAAGAAATCTATTTCCCAGTAATCCATAACCACGAAATCTATTCTCGCGTAATCCATAGTCAATAATTTTATTCGTCATCATGTAATCCATTTGACAGTTAATATGCCTAAGCCAAGAAAATCTATTTTCGAGCAATCCACAGCCAACAATTTTATTCTTCATCATCTGACAGTTATTAGCCAAGAATTTTATTCATTATCATTAAGCCTATCTGATAGTCGGTCATTTGTTTTTAAAAATTAAAAAATTTCCGTTATTGATTAAAATTTAAATTGAAAAATATGAATTAACTTATTGCAGTAATTATATAATTACAATCATTATCAATTGTCCCATTTACTAATACAATGCTAACATAATATATATTTAATCAAAAATTGTTAAAACAATATGTATTTAATTAAAAATATACAATATATATATATATATATTTATTTATTTATTTAATTAAAAATTTGCGACAAAAAAAATTTTGTACCATTTAAATGAAATTTCGTTTTTTTTTTCTGTCACCCTATTACAATGTCCTGTTTTTGTTATTTTCATTCAACCATTAAAAAAAAGAAAAAAAAGAAAAAGAAACCATTAATTTGCAATCTTTTTAATGATATTACATCAAATAATTCATGATTTAATAGGGCAACGAATATTTTTCTTTTT
>NW_018108394.1:8945-11110 GCF_000183805.2 Loa loa | reverse complement strand
ATCATCATCGTCATCATATCTAATTCTTAATCATTTGTTTTTCTTTTTTTTTTTTAATTTCAATTGACATTTCCATTATAAATTCATCATCATTATCATTATTATCAACATTATCATCTCATCATCATCATCATTATCATCATCGTCATCATATCAATTCTTAATCATTGTTTTCTTTTTTTTTAATTCAATTGACATTTCCATTATAAATTCATCATCATTATCATTATTATCAACATTATTATTATTATCATCATCATCATTATCATCATCATCACATCAATTCTTAATCATTGCTTTCTTTTTTCTTTTTTAATAATCAATTAAATATCAATAAAATAAAACGGTCAACAATTTTAGTTTTTTTTTCCTACTTTATTGTGCTCCATAAATTTACTAAGTTATCATTTTGTTTAACAATATTACAACATATAAAACCAAGATTTAATGTGATTAATTTTAATTAATTACAGTTTTAATTGATTAATTAATAGACTTATCCATCAATCGTACCATTTGTATTGGTAATTTTCCAAACCAAACAAACAATACAAATCATTCATTTTATTTATTCATCTATTTTTATAAACAATTCAGTGAGGAAATAATTATACAATGATAAGATGAAAATGATAATTGTTATCAAAAATTTGCTGTCTTTTTTTTCGGCTCACTTTTTTATTTTTTAAAATTTTCTTTTTTTTAAATTTTTCATATAATATCGTATTACAATCTTTCCGAATAAAAAAATATTTCCGGAAAAAAAGAAAATTACTCAAAAATTTTTCAATTTTTTCCTGAATTACTTTTGCACCAAAATATTTTCAGAGAAAAAAACAAAAAAAAAGAAACGAAAGAATTGAAAATTTCTCATCATACTTTAACATTCCTTTTCAGTTTTTTTTTTTTCTTTCCATCACAATCACAAAATACAACATTTTTTCAAATTTAAATATATAACAAAATTTAATGCTAAAAAAAAAAAAACTTCCAGAATATTTTTTTTTTTACCTCTTTTAATTTTTCATTTTAAATTTTCGCATTCAATTTGCCATCTGTTAAGAGGAAGAAGAAGAAAAAAAAAAAAACTTTCCAAAAATAAAATTAAATATTAACTGATAGTTTAGCTTTTAATTTTTTTTTCGCCCTTAGTTTACAAGAATTTTAAAAAAGAAAAAAAACACATACACACACACACACACACACACACATACATAAACAATAAAAAATCCGACTAATAGATGTTTCAAAAAAGAAAAAAAATTAAAAATTGAAAAAAAAAGAGTAAAAATTAACAGAAAATTTTTGCAAATTTGTTAAATTCGAAAAAGAAATAATCAAATAATTAAAATTACATTTATTTCATTTCGTATGAATAATTCCATTTCTGTCTATTTTTCATATTTTTGATTTTTGTTTTTTTCGAATACTTTCAATTTTCTAAAAAAAATTTAACTCACTAATTTCTTCATCAATTTACCTTTTTTTCCTACCAATTCTTTCGCATTTTCTCATTTTATTTATTCCATCATTTTTTTGTTTCACATTATTCATTTAAAAATTGCAAATATTTTTCAAAATTATTTTATTCCAATTTTTATTATTTTCATATTTGCCATTGTATACCATAAAATTTTTTTCTTTTTTAATAATAAAATCAAAAAAAAAGAAGTTATTATTTGAAATTTTCTTTTTTCTTTTCTCTTCTTCCTTTTGTCTTTTTTTTTCTTTCTCTTCTTTCTTTTATCTTTTTTTTCTTTCTTTCTTTCTTTCTTTTTTTTCGACAAAGTAAATAAAATGAAATAAAAGAGGCCAAAAGTGCAAAATAACTTCCCTTTACTTCGTCTATTTCTGAATATTTTCCAAACAATGTTTCATCATCATCATCATCATCATCCATCATCCATCATCCATCATTATCATTATCGTCATTATCATCATCATCATCACAAATAATCATCATTTTTCGTGTATCGTTTGATGGAATATGGTTGGATGTGAATGGTATTGGGTTATATCACAATAAACTTGTCCTTTACAGTATTCTTTCATCTAAATTGTATACCATTTCTATTGGTAAATTTTGAGGTGAAAAGAAAAAAAAAACGAAAAAGTGATTAATCGAAAAGTTTATATTGAGAGAGGGAGAGGGAGAGAGAGAGAGA
>NW_018108394.1:6096-7314 GCF_000183805.2 Loa loa | reverse complement strand
AAAGAAAACGACAATTAGTAATTATTTTAATGACGAGAATAAAATGAAAATTGTGCTAAACAAATTTATCCAAACATCTGGAAATGATTTACAAAACTAAATTACTTAATTACTTCCAATCAAAAGTTCCGATATATTTTAGAAAAAAAAGAAAATTCCTTATCGATTACCATTTATCCTAAATAGCATTTCGGAATTCAAAAAAAAAAAATATCCGAAAACCTTAAACAAATAACATTTTAAATTGTACACTTGCTATCATTCACGATAATTTATTGATTAACTCTTATTATTGTCACATTCCCCTAATACCTTTTTCAAAAAATCGATAATGTCCTTTTTGATAACAAAAAAAAATCGATAATGTCCTTTTTGATAACAAAAAAAATCGATAATTCAACAATTTAATACATTTTTTCGACTTCTTCTAAGCATTATTCATTCATACATTTCATACACATATTGGAAACATTTTTAGTAAAAATTAAAAATAGTAAATTCATAATAATTCTATTCATTACAAATTCAATTTATTTTTGAAAAATAATTTAATCTTTCCTAAAATCAAAAAAAAAAACAAATCGCAAAATTTTTTATAATCTTTTAAAAAGAAAAAAGACTTATATAATCAATCTTTTTTTTTTTTTTGTGAAAAGTATTTCTGGCCTTTCTTTTTTTTTCTTTTTCTGCCTATCTGTCTACTTATCACAAAATTTTGTTAACTTTTATTTTTTTTGTTCAATTTCACTTTAACTTCTTATTCTTTTTTTTTTTTTTAAATTCAATAAAAGATGAAAAGGAACAAATTTAAAGATGTAAAAAAAGAAAAAAGAAAAAAATGCATAGCAAATTGAAATGTTCCAAAAGATTGTTTAGAAAAAAAAAAAAAGGCGACAATTGCGCAACTGTTGATAAAATTATATACAAATAGACTATAAAAGTGTTACAGTATGACAAAGTAGCAATTGGTAGTTGGGGTTTTTTTTTTTTTTTTTTAAATGATTCATTGAAAATTACACTACAAAGAATCTCTTTTCACATTTTCATCATTCTGTACGTTAATTAGTAATTAATAATTTGTAAGTAATAAATAAAGAAAGCTATTTGTATACATCTATGTAAAAAATTAAATAATGATAATAATTTTATTATTATTATTATTATTATTATTATTATTATAATTATTATTATTATTATTATTATTATTATTATTATTAT
>NW_018108394.1:3561-4783 GCF_000183805.2 Loa loa | reverse complement strand
GAAATAATTACTGTGAAATTGCTTCAATATTTCACTTTTGATTTATTATTTATCATCTTAGAAATTAGCAGATTATCATTATAATCTATTACTTTTATATGATAATTTAATTTTAACATATATCTATCTATCCATTTATCTACCTATCTAATCAATCATCTTATCACTATCTATCGATCATCCACCTGTCAAAATTTTTAATTATATTATGATACCGTTAAATCATCGTTACTTAATATAAGTTAAATCATTATCGATGTATTTGTATATTTATTGAAATGATTGCATCATTATTCTTGTACAAATTAATCATAATTAATTGCTACAAATATTAATTAATTATTCGTTGTCATTACAATTTACTTAAGAAACTAAAAAAGAAAAAGAAGAACGAAACATCATTGACTAATAATTCATTCATTTCAATAATTAATAAATTCTCAAATATTCTTTTTTGCAAAAATTTATAATTTAAAATTTCCACAAAAAAAAATTATCACTTTTGGTAATTTTAGTAGTAAATTGTTAGGTGTTAGGAAAATGTTAAATTTTACAAGCTGATGATAACAAAATGATAACACATTAGTGATAACACATTTTCCCATCAATTTACAGCTTTACAATTTGAAAAGCTATTTGTTTATTTGTTCAAATCATAAAATTTTAAATTTTAGGAATTTTTTTTTTTTGTAAAACAAAAAAATGAAATAAAAATAACAATTAACCATTTACTATTTATAACATTACACACATAGGAAATTGTAGAAAAATGTTTAATTTTAAAGTATTTTTAGTAGAAAAAAAAAAGGAGAAAAATAAAGGATAAAATTTTGAAATATGTTCGGAATTATAAAAAATATTAAATGAATAAAAGATTGTTTTTTTCTTTTTTTTCACATTAGAAGAAATTTTTCAAAAATGTTATAGCATTTGGTAATACATAATTTTTTAGAAAAAAAAGGGTCAAATTTTTCCTGTCAATTAAATTCGAAATTAAATTCCTTCAAATAGTTAAACATTTTTAATTTTATATTCTTGGCAAGTAATGAAATTCTTGCAAATATTAAAATTTATAATAATGACAGGAAGAGGAAAAAATGTTGAATTAAAATTTATTCCTTAATTAAATCATTATTTGCTTAATTAATTATTGTTTGCTTAATTTAATCATTGCTTGCTTAATTAATTTATAGAACACCTTTTTTTTTTTTTTTTTACACAA
>NW_018108394.1:0-1458 GCF_000183805.2 Loa loa | reverse complement strand
TTCTTCAATTAAATTTCATCTTATCAGTTGATAAATATTTTATCAACTTTAAACAGTAAAAAAGAGAACAAAGAAAAAAAAACACTTAATTGTTTAAAGAAACCTAAAAAAAATAAATAAATAAACATTTTTTTTTAAATCAATGAATTATTTTGAAACAATAAAATTCGGATTGGATCCTTTCTTTCTTTTTTTTTTATATCTAAAAAAAAGAATTAAAAATTTTAAATTCATCGAAATAAAAAACTCTGTTCACAAATGAAATGATAAAAAAAATAAAATAAGTTTAAGCTATCAAATAATAGAAATAAATATTGCTAATTAATCAACTAATTAATTGGAGCGATAAAAAAAAAAAAAAAAGAAAGATACATTTGTGAATAAATTTTGCGAAAAAAAAAATTCTAGCTTAATTTTTGCGCCAAAAAAAAAAAACACATTAGGAAAAGATTAAATGAAGGAATAAAAATGTTGAAATGATTGAATTAAATCATAAAAGTAAAAGGAAGAAAAAAAGAACATAGGTAATTAATGAAATACAGGTAATTAATTAATTTTACCTTGTCTTTTCGGCAATTTCTTTTCTGTCTATTTTAATTATCTTCGTCTAAAAATTTGTTATTATACCATTTATTTGTAACATTCATTTATATTACAGTAAAATGTACAATTTTCATCTTAAATTTTTATCTATTTTCCTTTTCTTTTTTTCTCTTTCCCTCCCTCTCTCTCTCTCTCTTTCTCATCTTTTCTTTTCCTCTTTTTCTTTCATTTGCAACAAATTGATAATTAATTATTGTTTACAACAATTTTACCTTATTTTTTTCTTTCCTTTCTTCCCTTTTTTTTTTTTGGACATTTAAACTTAAAGAAAATATGTTTTATTTGAAGGAAAATAAAAAACTTTATTTCCTTTTTTTTTGTTGAATTTAATTGATAAAATTTATGTTAATTTATCATTTTTATCAAATTCATCAATTTTATCCTATTTTGTTTATCATTTACCGAATGTGTTTTTGCTATGTTACTAATTGTTATTGTTATTGTCTGTTATTGTTATTGTTATTATTGTTTCTGTTATTGTTATTGTTATTGTTATTGTTGTCTGTTATTGTTATTGTTATTGTTATTTTCAAGTATCACTTACCGGATGTGTTTCTACTATGTTACTATTGTTATTATTATTGTTATTGTTGTCTTTTATTGTTATTATTGTTGTTATTTTCAAGTTATTGTTGTTATTGTTGTTTTCATTGTTAGTATTGGTGTTGATGATGATATCCTATTTTATAGTTGTTGTTACCATTATTGTTACTGTTATTGTTATTGTTATTGCTGTTGTTATCGTTATCGTTATTGTTATTGTTATTTAGGAGAATTGCATGCATACATATAATTTTTGAATGATTTTCCTCCAAAATGTCATTCTTGTTGCAATTTTTCAACAATACTTCATCT
>NW_018108393.1:106755-113944 GCF_000183805.2 Loa loa | reverse complement strand
AGTTATTTTGATTTTCAATCTGAAAATATAAACCCATAAAATTGTAAATAATTTTAGGATGAAATAGTTAAAACCTCAATTAAAAAAAACAAAGAACAATATGAAATTCGAAAATCAAGAAGAGGGAAAATCAAACATATAAAAAAGGAGAATAGAATATCTTCAAAAACTAAAACAACAAAAAAAAAAAAAAAAATATACTTTAAATTGTGATGGTTGTTTTTGTGTACGTAAAGGATGACTGAATAAATTATTTTTGGCATATTGTAACAATTTCGGATATCTCATAAGCGGTACCTTTGATAGGAACATCCTAAAATCTGAATTTTAGAAAACTGAAATTTAACGAATGCATCAAGAGAAATCGATGATATGAGTGTGATGATATTAGAGAAAGAAAAAAAGAACGAAATGATCAAACATATTCGCCAACGCTGTTATATTGATTAATTTCACATTGATGAAATATGATGTAGGTTGTATAGATAGCATGTGTATCGTTAAAGGTTTCATTAGGTTAGTATCATTCAAGATATCATTAAATATGATACCGTTGATATTATTTTGAAAAAAAGAAAATGCATATATGTTATAAAAAGTCATTTTAGTACCAATAAAAATAGCAACCAATATTGTACCGTCAAACTGAATATAAAATTAATTACAAATAAAATTCGCAAAAAGTACCGTAAACAGCATTCAGACTTAATGTAATATGAAAATGATTTACAATATTGTAAGTATCATGTAAAATCATAACCAAGCTAGCAACATTCGAAATAATCCCATGGTGAAAAGAAAAATAAAATTATAAATTCTACATCACAAAATGCTCAATAGTTGTATTTCGCATTTGCAAATGTTTGATTTTGCTTCGATGATTACTACGATTTTTTCTTTCCTTTGATATTATCTGTGCAATTATTTATTGTTGGATAGGACAAATTTCATGAGAAAGTGAAGTTTTGTGAAGAGATATAATGGGATTTCGATTAACTTAAAAATCGACAAAATTAGAAAACAAAAATCGACGAAAACTAGAGAGTGTTACTGATATCCTTCATATTTTTTCTATGTTTAAATAATTTGAAGATCATGATATTACAACACAATATATGATAAAATTTAGTAGTACTATTGGTGGAAAACGTCATTTCGTCTACATTAGCATGTATGATAAGAGGTCACTCAAAATCTCAAATAACTAAAAATAGTGTCTCTGCTCCATGTGTTACTGAAACATAAAACATCGGGTTTGCGCAGCTTACATCCAAAAATAAAATATTGTGATATGATATCACCATATCAAATTATTAATGCACATCAGTGTGGGGTACGAAGTAATCGAAAATGATTTCTTGATATTTAAAATATTAATAATCACTTTTTTTCAATATAAGCTAACACAAAATAAATAATATTCAAAATATATTCCAATGACATTTAGTTTCGTCAGTCCTTGCTTACCCTATTATTAATTAAACAGCTTCAATCGATACTAATATTGTTCGCATATAGGAAGGCCTTCCAGTGATAGATTGTGTCCTTATTCAGGTTCTACGATTACAATGCGTAATATAGAATGTACATTTCGACAGAAGCTTTTCATTTAATATAGTGTATTTATAAAGTAAATATTTCGTAATTACGGCAGAACCATAAAGTAGCACTGAAAGCATATAATTATTCGTTATTGCAAATTACAGTGTAGTGATTAAGTTATCACTTTGGATCGTAAACTTTATTAATGGTTCATCCGCTCTGTTCTGCTTCTCAATGGCCTCACTTTTATCATGTAGAAGAAACATATCATTATGCTATTCATCCGTTTTCATGAAGAAATATTTACTTGCGATGACACCTAAAATAAATAAACTAGTAAGACAAGATGTATCATAAGATTATTACTGACGATACTTCATAACCTATCGATAATAACCCAGATGAAAACAAACAAATATAAAACAAACATAATATAGGAAATGTCAAAATACTAGAAGAAACCATTCTCACAGGTCAAGCTGGAGGTATCTCCAAAGAAAGCTTTTATAGAGATCATTAGTTTTAAATTTCCGAAGAGAAAAATAGGAAATACCTCAATGGAAATCAATCATGAAGTCTCCTCAAATAAGCTTCGATTGAGCAGGCGAAATCACTACTGTGTCGATAAACTGCTTCGCGTACTTTCGGATCACTATATAATTTTCTTAGAGCATTGTCGTTAAAGCTTAATACCTAATGCACGATGATAATTAGTCGGAAAGAATTTCGGGATATATCATAACAAAAAAAAAAAACAAAGGACATATAACAACATGAGATGAAAAACATAACAATTTACCAGAAAGTAATATCAATGTCTCAAACTGCATTATTCCATAAAATCCTATTCATTATCTGTAAAATAACAGCTGACAAGAAAACGCAAAAACTTACGTAAGGAAAATCGATTTCACATGAATTAATGTTACTTTCGGTCAAGGTATTGTTGAAATGTTCGGAATCGTCATCAACCAACTGATTTTCCCATAAAAGTGTTGTTCTATTATCTCTCATTAACGGAATCATCGTTTGTCTTACAACATACCAGTGCACATCATATCTCTTTTCCAACGATGCGAACTTTTTGGGAGGTCTAAGAAAAGAGTAAATAACACTGTCCGTAATCAACGATCTAACGAAAGTGCTTCAACTTTTTCACGTTTTCAGTGGATTTTTAAACTGCTTTTCTACTGTCATTTTCTCCATTTTTCCTAGCCATGAATAAAAATTTTCTAAAAGTTTATAATTCCAGGTCAACTTTCCTGTCAATGCAATGACCTTTCAGATTCTTTTCAGTTCATGAAATAGGGAGAAAACTGAACCAATCGACTAACCTCGATACCCAGACATCATATAAAAAGTCAGCTTTCAGTTCAGGACATTCGAAAAAAATACCCATTTCTCCTAAATCGTCCGAATAACCAATCACATGCTCACAATTTCTATTAATTCCATTTGGAAAATACAGACGTGTTTTTACCTGGAAATTATGAACGGAATTAATATGTAAAAAACATAGACTACTTTTGCCATCTTGCAAGATGTGACAACACATAACATAAAACTATGTTATTCTGTCGATAATTATATGCAGCTTTTCAAACAATTATAAATTGGGATAAGCGTTAATAAATCACAAGTAATAAAAAGCACTACCTGTACATTTCCACGTAATGTAACCAATGTTTGTAGTACGGGTTCAATTTTTTCACGATAAGCGACCACATCACCACGTTTCACCTCCATCTGAATCCAATCACCAACTTTTAAACACTGCGATGATATCGGCGCGACATCTTGGAAGATGATTTCCTTTTTCTGCTGAACATTAAGTGGCCAAACAGTAATTAAATTACCCAACGTTCGAGTAATAATCCCCTTTTGGGTACTGCATGTGACGAAACTATTATTCATTATTTATATTTTATTGACAAAGATGTAGTTATCGACTCTTTAGCTTACGCTTACTGTCCACAATTTGCATATTACTATCGGAAATCTACGGTTACCTGAAATTTTCAGCTATATGACGCAGCAGATAAATAAAATAAAAAAATATTAAAGATAAATAAATAAATATTTACAACAAACGAACGACGGAACAAGTTAAACTAAGTGGGGTCAAAGGGTAACAATTACAAATTAATGCCGTACCCCAATTTGTCCAACGACCTTAATTCATCAATGGGGAAACTGCGACGCTATGTAACATTTAGATCCCTCACTAAGTTTTACATTATCCGGAATTCCGGATCATCAATGAATAGGGGACGTTTTCATAAATCCATCAATGAAACCACATGATCTTATATTTGTATATTTGCACGTAGAATGTTTGCACGGAAAAAAGACTCAGTTATCTAAAACTTGTATATTTGCAATGTTTCAAACTGAATTGATTTTTTCCGAGGGTTAGTTTTTTTTCTTTTTTATTAATTTTATTATATGTAAATATAAGCAGCAAACCGAATTAAAATATCCACTTTAAGCTTTTTGCGGACTAAATAACTTTCGAAATTCCAACTTTAATGTCGAAACAAAGTAATTAATTCATTGTTTGTTTTTGAAAAAAATTTGTTCAACACTTGAACAATTTGAATCGATTGTTGCAAAAAAAAAAAAGTGATAAGTGATTTATTGATTTATTATATTAATGAAGATTGTCACTGTCACTAAAAAACATTATTGCTACATATTCTTAGCATATGCGCCTCAGATTGGATGTTCTGATCAGAAAAAGATGAGTTCTGGGCTCAAAGATCGCAGAAGTACTATCAGAAGACAGTATGGTCATTGGGAGAGACTTAAATGACCATATCGGTTCGACAAAGGATGGATATAACTCCCATAGAGGTTTCAGATATGGGACAAAAAATGTTGATGGCGAACTTGAATACGCTCACTCAAACAATAGCAAAATGCAAATAGACTTCATCATAGTTTATCATTACAACCAAAACCTTGTCACAGATGTGACAGTCATGTCACATAACACTGACCGTTAATCTGTTTTCATAAAGTTCATATCATCGAAACAGAAGCACGATAAACGATGCGGACCGGAACATGCTAAATGGGGAGGATTGAAAGAACATGAATATACCATTGTTTCGCACTGGAACAGATTAGCGGTCAGCAGATCATCCAACTGCCTCCAGTCACGAGCATCAATGAAACATGGCAAAACGCAATTGTGTCAATCATATTGAGAGGGCGTGCTCCGAGCTAGGAACGACAAAACCCTGGTCGACGCAAAATCGACAAGCATATGTGATAATGGACAGACGAAATGAAGGCTAAGGTAAGTGGAAAGAGGCGGCTTTATCCCGTTTATCTCGAGAACACGATGACAACAATTGGTAGAAATACGATGAAGCGAAGAGAGCCGGAAAACAAGCTGTGGCTGTAATGAAAGTTGCTTATAATAATGAGGTCAATAGGAAGTTCAGATACGCAAGAGGACCACAAGAGGACCTTTATCTATCGACTAGCAAAATCTCGTCATAGGCAACCGAAGATGTTGAAAAGTTTTACGGTATTAATGACAAATAAGGTCACCTTCTTATGGACCATAAAAATGTAATGAAACGATGGTGCGAGTCAAGAATTTAACCACCCACCTATTCCCCAAGCTGTCCCAACCTATGACCCCGTACAGCCAGCCCATCATGATCGGGGAAGTTGAAGTAGCACTGAAATGAATGAAGTCTGCAAGGCAATTGTCCGGACGATAGTCCGGATAGCAGAAGTATGGAAGTCAAAATTTTGGAACTCTGCTCATTGCTTAACGCAATTCTTTAACCAGATTGTCGCGAAGAAGGTGACGCCTGCTGACTGGTATGAAAGCACGACTATTCCAAAGGCAATCCCGCCGATTATGAAAACTACCGGGTGATTCACCTGCTCTCTCATACCATGAAGATCTTTGAACGAATTATTAGTAGACGCATTTGCGATATCGTTCAGTTCTCCAACAACCATTGCGGATGTGTCGCCTCCTGCCGCACTACCGATGCTATTCATGACGCTCGAGTTCTTGCTGAGAAGCACCGCGGAAAACAAAAAGCTTTGCATTTTACCTTTATAGACTTGGAAAAAGTCTCTGATCGCGTCCCTCATGATGTCGCGGAGAACTTATCGATTGCATCGAATCCTCTATATTGATTCAAGAAGCCGGATCCAGATAGCCGCGGGAACGTCAGGAAATTTTTCAGTTTCTGCAGGGTTGCACTAAAGTTCAGCCCTATCTCCACTCCTCTTTGTCGTTGTTAAGGACGTTGTCACAAGGGACCCTGCAGAAGTCCATATCCTGCACGCTGCTCTACGTCGGCGATATGATATTGGTGTCCAGTGACAAAGACGGGGTTGAACAGGTGCAGGCAAGTGCAAGCTTGTCACAGTTTTATGTCACGTCACACTTGTCATGGATCTACCGTCACAGTTTGACCTTCATCTGAATATCAGAAAAACCACTACTTGACAACCGATGCAAGCGAGCCTGAATCCATCAAAATTAATGGCACTGAGCTACCGGGACAAATGCGTTCAAGTACCTCGAGTTGACAATTGCTTTTGATGGTAGCCTTATTCAGGAAATCACCACTCGTGTCAACTCTGCATGATCGAAATAGCGTTTTACGACTGATGTCATGTGTGACAAGAACATACCTCATCATTTGAAAGATCTATCGTTCTGTAATACGATCTGTCGCGATCTACGAAGCCGATTGTTGGCCTGCGACCAGGGAATAAAAGCGTTGCTTAATTAGATGGAAACAACGATGCCACGGTTCATAGCTGGTCTTACAGCCTTGGGTCGAATGTCGTACGCAATGACGACATTCGACAATTCTTCGGCATCGTCCCGATTTTTGACAAGCTACGTGAGTCTCGCATCAGATGGTATGGCTACATCCTTCGAACCAGCAATAATTCTGCATGCAAGATTGTCATCAACTTCAACGTTTCACGGAAGCGACCTATAAGTTAGCCGAAGCAACGTTAGTCTGACACGCTACACAATGATATGAAATCTATTAACGTACATCCCGATCAAGCGTATGATCAAACAAAATTTCGGCAACGTATCAGAAAAGCGGATCTTGCACTAGAATAGGACAAATGCTAAAGAAGATTTTTTTTCTTTACTCATATTATTTCATGCAATAAAAATGACACAATCATTAGTTTATCAATGATGCTAATTAATTGTATTTTTCATTCATCCTTCTTATTGCATTCTTTTTTGTATAGTGATAAACTAAGCATTATATACTATGCATATAAATCATTGATAAATTTCTTTTTGAAATCACTTTTTATAAATTCAAAAAGTTTCATTTTCAATGTTTTTCTTTAGGAATACTTGTATATGAATTGTTTGAATTTAATCAACAATTACAATCATTTATCTAGCCAAAAAATTTGGTATTATTAAATTGTAATATTTCTGATTTAGTATTATTAAATTGTGATATTTCTGACTTAGTATTATTAAATTGTAATATTTTTGATTTAGTATTATTAAATTGTGATATTTCTGATTTGGTATTATTAAATTGTGATATTTTTGATTTAGTATTATTAAATTGTGATATTTCTGATTTAGTATTATTAAATTGTGATATTTTTGATTTAGTATTATTAA
>NW_018108393.1:101897-106546 GCF_000183805.2 Loa loa | reverse complement strand
ATATTCTGATTTATTATTATTAAATTGTGATATTTCTGATTTAGTATTATTAAATTGTGATATTTCTGATTTAGTATTATTAAATTGTGATATGATATATTATTAATTGAAGATTTGTTTGTTTACGTCACATTTCATATCAAATATTGTTATTTAATTTCAGTTATTTTATATGGATTGATATGTGCATATTAGCCTTCAATAAGCTTGTCCAAAAATTTGATTAGACCTAAGAAGTATTCCCATTGCTTGTTATCATAAACGCTTAATGCTTATCTTGTTATCATGCTTGTTGTCATAGTGTTTTGTTATCTTGTTATCATTGATTATTTTCTCCTTCCAAGATAATTTTGCAAAAAGTTACACTACCAAATGTATTGAACGATTAACTTAGTATAATAATTTTTAATCTAAATTGACAAATATTTCCGGTAAAATACTTGATAATGATTAGGTTATTCATATAAAATTAGACATAAGTTTCCCTCGTTTCCGGATTTTTTGAAATATTTCCGATATTATTACCAGTCATACTTTCATAATAATGGATAAGGATTATGTCGTATAATTTTATATTAATAGTGAATTAAATTATTTTAATAAATCTGATCGAAAGTTTAAGCCGACAATTTAAATTTATTGCTTGCCCTAATATTAATTTAATAAATTCTAATTATATTGCAGTTATTATTCAGTATTTTAGAAGTTTTGTATGAGAGAAAATAATTGCATTGTAATTATTTTATGAGTTAAATGAAATATTTCAAACCAAGTTCTAATTGAAATATATATATTGTCTTATTGATATAAGAAAAGATTTGAAGTTTGAAACAAATAAATTAATAAACTATTCATAAGTGTAAGTTTTCACAGAGAAGATTACGATTACTGTAATATAAATAAGATTTGAATAACATTCAAATAAATGGACTAATCGGGTAGATCGCTTAATTAACACACTTCTAATTAACTTTAATATAAATGCAAAATTTCAGTCATTCAATAACTAACGCTATCTTAAAAATTTACCGATACCATAAAACTGAGTGGTATTGATTCAATCATCTGTTAGATTAATTAAGATTATGTTGTTGTGAATGTAGACATCCGGTAGCAAAAGGATAATGATGAATTAGTTATTTTGATTAACTAGTGACCAATGTAAAGTATTTGAATGGTCATCGGAAAAGTAACTAAACAATCATTTGTTCGGATATGAATGAATTGTTGATTATATTATTTCAAAAAATAACAAATCTGTTATTACTTGAAAAATTTTAGCTGCTGATTAATGTATGAATTGATTGAAAAATTAAAAGATATCTTGAATATACAAATAAATGTTTACTATCTGAATGAAATTATTTAGAAATCGTAGAATTTAAAAAAAAAAGTTAGTTAAAAGATAATTTAAAAAAGAAATTATCAGTGATTGGGAAAAATTTGTGTTAAATGATAAAGAAAAAAATGGAAAAATGGAAATTATGAATGGAATAATTTGAAAATATATGATATTTTTCTCATTTACTACCAAGATGTTTAAATTATCTCTTAAAAATTTTCATTATCAAACTTTTTTTTATCATTATCAAATTATTTTTTTTTAATTTATATCATTTACTTATATCATCATTTAAATTTATACCATTATCTTATATCTTTATCAAAAAAATTTTTTTTCTTTTAAATATATGAAAATGAAAAATTTGTAATGTTGAAAAATCATTAAATTCAAATCAAACAAAAACTTCATTTTAGAAGAGAAGATGATATGCGATAAATTGAATTATTTCTCTTCAATGATTACATTAACATTTTTATAAAATTAAACATCAATTTCATCCATTTCTTCTTTCTTTTTATTTTAATATTTCAATTAACAAAATGCAATTTAATTATTCAATTAAGCAATATCTTTTCCTTTTAATTACTTATTTGTGAGAAAGAAAGAACTAATTTTAAATTATTACCAGCAAATAGAAGTCTACATGAAGGCGAAATAAAGATTTCAAACGAATAAAGAAAAAGGATGACGATAATGGTAAGGTAAGAAAAAAAGTTGTTAGAAAGTTATATGGTATTTAATAGGATAGCACCTGAATTCAGTAAATTTTAGTAATTAATTAATATATACTATCAAATATTTGCATAGCTTTTATTCCTAAATTTTGATAATAATTTCAAATTTAATGAGTTTCTTTATTAATTGACAAATTTTTATTGTAAATTAATAATTGTAGAAGAGAAAACTAATAAGTGAAGAAAATGTGACGAGTAAATGATTACGGTAATTATGATGATCATCTTAAGAAGTGGTAATATTCAAAAAAAAAAATTGTTACTACACTACGGTATATATGAATATTAATTTTTAACTAATTAATTAATTCCAAGTTGTTAGGTGTAAATGAAATCTTTTTTTGAAAATTAAAATGTATAATTATTTTGTAAAAAAATGATTGAATCATTATGGCTTGATTATTTTCGTTATTTTCAATAAGCAACTTTTAATTATTATCGTATTTACCGTTTTATGTTATGGAATTGAGACTATCATATCATATCATATCAGTTCCAGTTTAATACCAGTTCCGGTTTGATTATTATTTTTTCTCATCTATTAGCAAAAAATATTTTGATAGGACATGATAGTCATAAAAAATTCAAATTTATTATTTATCAGTTCATCATTCATTCATTCGTTCAATCAATTTTTTTTTAAAATTAATTTCAGTCTTTTTTAAATGTAATTATTAAAGATATAAGTTTCATTTACAAAATCGAAATTGTCATTTCATTTCTTCTTTTTTTTTTCCTTATCTTTTGGTCGAAACAAATAGCTCCCCTTTCAATATTTTATTTTCAACTCTCTTAAATTGGCTATAAATCCTTGGCCCATTATCTGCCATCCAACCATACTCCTTTAATTAAATATAGAAAAGAAGGGAAAGAGGAAAATTACAACTACTCAAAATTGATAGCATTACTGAATGTTTCATTTAATTAAAAAATGAAATTAGCACTTCTTACGGTATATATATATTATAATTACTTAATTATAACATCATTAATTACTCATTCTTTTTTTCATTACAGTTTCCTTCTTTCTTCATTTAAAATTACATTTTTAATTTCTTACTTTTTAATAATTTCATTCTTTTCATAACAGAGTAAAATTTCGTTTTTGAAATTTTTCTTTCTCTTCTTTTTTTTCTTGAAATATTAAAATTAGCTATTAAATCTTTTCTCTTTTTGTCTTTTCCTATTTTACTTTTTTCTTTAAAACAAAAAAAAAAATCATCAAAAAATTTTGATTTTTGCTTTTTTTTAATTCTTTTGCGTAATTGTAAAATATTGTTATTGGCAGAAAACTAAAAAGTTAACGCTGCAATATATCATATATTGTTTGGTTATCATTTTAAATCTGAATAAGATAATTTGATATTTATTATCAACATTTATTTATTATTTCATTAGTTTAATTAGATTATCATATCAAATTATTCATCTCCTTTAGCTTACATATCATTTTATTCATGTGTGCATAATTACTGATTAAATTATGAATAATGCTGTTGATAAAATATATCATATCAGTAATGTTATGTGTAATTTTCAAATTTTATCTTATTTATTATTTTCACCTTTGCAATAATTGCTGATAAGATAACACATTGATAACAAAAATGTCAAAAACTTTGTTTGCATACAGTTCCTATTTAGACATCGAAAATAACTCGAAATATTCAAATTTCTACATAATTTGGCTTATATTACTTATTGAAGTGCACTTGATTAATTAGTCTGTTAATGAGAGAATGATAGAAAAAATGACAATTACAGCTATCATCATTGTCATTATCGTCATTATGATAAATATAATAGCTATCATTTTGAATAAAAGGAAGATTATAATCGTATTATCATTTGAATCATTATCACATTTTTAATTACAATAATTATTGTAAAAAAATACAATAAATCGTAGTAACACTTATTATTACAATCAAAGAACAACAATAATAAATTGCTGTAAAAAAAATAATTATTAGGGGATGATTGAAAAATGATTGAAATAATTATTGAAACATAATAAGGATTAAAATTTTGTAATTGTTAAGTTATAAATACAACAATGACAACAAATAGTTATGAATTATATTAATTTATTCCAATAATTATTTTCTTATTTCTTTTTAATTTTTTTTTACATTTGTTAAATTAATTAAAATAATAATTATTAGAGTAAATTATTATTGAAAAGCATTATTAAAATCATCAATTACTTGTTGTTAATTGCTTAATTGCTTATTAAAATATGTTATAATTTTTGATTTCCCATGAATACATTTATAGTGATTTCATATCTTACGAATAGATTATAACGATTTCTCATCCTTTCACATTGTCATATCAAAGGATTTAACATTCAATGGTAGTACCAATCACAAAAAATTCTGTTCCGATATCGAAAACGAACATTTATTTCATTTTTTGACATATTTTTCTTCTTGTATGTCATTTTAATTTAAAGTAATTTGTTATTTTGTTTAATTTTGAATTTCTTTTCTTTTTTGTTTTTTGTTGCCGTTAAATAATTTTTCTCATTTCTTTTTTTGCCTGTTTTATAATATTTCTTTTTTTTTTTT
>NW_018108393.1:98915-100729 GCF_000183805.2 Loa loa | reverse complement strand
TGCAAAAAAATCGAATTAATTTTTCTCCTAATGATTTTACTAAACAAAAA
Organism: Loa loa; assembly: GCF_000183805.2. Classification (NCBI taxonomy): domain Eukaryota; kingdom Metazoa; phylum Nematoda; class Chromadorea; order Rhabditida; family Onchocercidae; genus Loa; species Loa loa. Next base: position 100,679 of record NW_018108393.1, on the reverse strand, counting down.
TATAAATAAAAATTTTATAGGAATATTTAAGCATTAGCAATTATTTTGAAATGTACAAATTATTGATTACCTTGAAATTGCGTTATTTTTTTTTTTAAATTTCTTTTCATGATATTTGCTTTTTTTTCTTTAATCAAACGAGTTCTATTCTAACAGTAATTTCTAATTAATTTGCAACTAGTAAATAATTATGAATGTAATTGGAAATATTCATTTGTTAGGGATTTTATAGCCAAGTTGAAATGGTTGCAAAGAGAATTGCTAGGATTATTAATAATATGAATTTGTTCAGGCCATACATATATATATATATATGCCAGAAGCCTAGTCTTTTTTAACTGATAAATAGTGTTCCATTTTGAATGTGGAATGTAACGAAAGATTGATGAATGTGCAAAAATTGCTCTAAAATATTGTCTCGTTTAACCAAAAAATGAAATATATACAATGTCAACATGATTAAACCGGTTTTTAGTCCATAAAAAAAATGAAAAAAATCCTAAAATTTCTGTTTGTCTTTTTCTTCAAATTCCTTTTTATCTTCTCTCTCATACTATACTTTTTTTTATTTTAAAGTAAAATTTTAAATTTTAGTTAAATTAATTTATAGAAATTTGAATTGTAACCTTTTTTTTTTGTCATATTTTATTCCATTTAAAGTTGCACATTTTTCTGCACTATTTCGCTAATTGTAGCAAAAAATATGTATATATATATATATATGTATAGAATTAATGTGTTTTATGACCGGAATTAATTTCCGGATTTAACATCTTGTTATATTGAAAGTATATTATTACATAACGTATAAGTACATAAAATGGATGTAAATGTTACTGTTAAATTAATATTAGTATGTTAAATGTATTCAAACATTTAAGGTAAAATAATTTATTTTTTTAAAATTTTTAAATTTAACCTTTGACCTTAGGAATTAAGATGCAATTGTATAATGCTCATTTAATAGTTAAAGCAAATATAATTCATTTTCAAAGAATACACACAGTTAGTGTAATGAGATGTAGTGTAATTTAAGCCATTTTAATCGCTTTTTTCGCTTTTAATAATTTTTTCCTTTTAATTTCCTATTTTAACCTTTGAACTTCAAGATTAAAATGTTTTTTCTTCTATTCATTCATGATTCATTCATTCTTTCTTTCCACAAATCAATGAATTGGTCATATAGTTGGCTTTTTGTCTCTAACATATTTGAATTGTTTGATTTTAATTTCTTTTCTATTTTGAAACTAAAATTTAACCTTTCATATGTTAATTAAAATTACCGCTATAGTATTATAATTAGATGATTAAATCGGTTGGATAAGTTAAATGTACTGCTACAGTGCATGCTATCTCTTATTATGCTGCATGCTACCTCTCATTATGCTGGATGCTACCTCTTATTATGCTGCATGCTACCTCTCATTATGCTGCATGCTACCTCTTATTATGTTGCAGCACATATATCCGTTACAAATAAAATGATTTTTTTTCCTTTCCTTTTCTTTTTGTATTAATCGAATAGAAAACCCATTAATGGATTTAGTTAACTTGCCGGAATATATTATCAGTGATATTGTTTGGATATTATCAAAAGGAACATTTTTATCAGTGATAAGTTGCTAAAAAATCCTATTCATATTATCAACATTTTAACTAATCATTATCACTTGCACATTATCAGTGTGGTTCATTATCAAATGATATTATCAATCAAAACAACAACTTCACACCAAATGCAAAAAATTTATTGATACAGCTAGG
>NW_018108393.1:95012-97512 GCF_000183805.2 Loa loa | reverse complement strand
ACACACAGATACATACACACATACATACATACATACATACACACATACATATACACAGACAGATAGACAGACATATTTCCAAGTTTTTATCATACCGCGGCGGTCGTTCTGGCGCAGTTTATTTTAGTAGCATCATTCTCCAATGTACTTTTCTATTTGGTTGAATTTGTTTGTTATCATTTTAACACATCACTTTTTTTTTCTTTTATCATATTTGTAATCTAAATTATCAGTGCTAAGTTTTATTGTAAACGAATTTATCACATACTATTGATAAGATAATCATTGGTATATCTAATTAATAGTATTTAATTAATTGCAAAATTATTGTTGTTTTCTTTATGATCATTTAGAAAAATGCTAAATATCGAATAAATAAATGAATTAAACATAGAAAGGAATAAATTTTGGAAATTTAATTAAATAATTAACTAAAAGTTTAACTTAGTTTAGTTTTTTTTTTTTTTCAAATAATAATGCTAATTTAGGAAGAAATAAATGATGGTTAGGTAAAAATCTGTTCTTGAAATGATAGTATCCATCAATAATTTGTTAATTTGGTTTTAAGTTTAAAAAAAAAAAAATTTAAAAATCGGTGATCTACGAGAGTAACGGCATAGTGAATTGCGAATAAGCAGGGATTATTCTCTTATCAATGTTTGATAAAAGTTTTACTTAAAAGTATATTTTTAAATTAACGAAATTTTATTATTTTTTAAACCTTGTCGTTCCTTAAATGAATAAAAAAAAAAAGCTAATATAACCATTAAACAAGAAAAGTTGACAATCATTTGTTTTAAGACAGCATTTAATATTAATACACTATCTGAGGAATATTTTTGCTAACAAGAGTTTCTTTCTTTTTTTAAACCCAAAAAAGTTTGCTAATTTGAATTTAAATAAAAATAAAAAAAAAAGGAACAGAAAGATACAAATCTTAATGGGTTCCAATTCTTTTTTATTCAAAATGTTTACATCGATCGATTAATTTACAGAGAAATTGTTTTTTTTTTTTTTTTTTAATTATAAGGGAAAAAGGAATTGTTGAATTAATTCACATGCCTATCATTTTATTAGCATCATGCTTTCCTTTAATTTGAAAAAAAATCAGATTTGAAAGATATTTTAAAAATTTTTTTGAAATTTGAAAGAAATTTCCAAAAAATGCTTTTCCAATTTGTTAATTATTAAATTATTTATTCAATTTCATTTCAAATATATTGAAAATGTTTTTGTTGATCTTTTCAAATACGTTTGGTACATAAATATCTATCTATAACTGTTAAATTTCAAACACTTTTTTTTTGTTTGTCATTTTATCATTATTATTACTATCAAATTTTATTTTTTCAATTTAACAGTTATAAATATTTTATCTTATCATTCGGCAATCTTTTCTCCTTATCCTGCACTCTCGCAAATTAAATATCATCGCATTGAGTGAGGTATAATGGTCCGGATAAGAACAGAATACTCTTCCGGATCTTATCCGGAGGATTATTCTGAATTTTTGCTTTTCCTCCAATATTTTTTTCCATTTGTAATCTTTCCTTTCATATTTATTAATTCATGATAATATTTAAATTGAAACTAAAAAAAAAAAATCAAACGACCGATAAAATTAACTGAAATTTTATAGCAAAATGAATTCCAATTTTTATAGTCCTTAAAACAAACAAATGGAAATATTCTCGCGTTGAAATCATTTATATTTATACTAACAAAAAAAAAGTATCAGAAATTATCAAATCAAAATAACAAATATGGTATGGTCGTCTTTAATTTAGAATTATTAAATTTTAAAATTTTAAGAAAGCGTTAGTCAGAAATTTTCTGAGCTTTAAAATTGTCAAAGTTCAATAATTTTTCTTTTTAAATGTAAAAAAAAAAAAAACCTCATCAATATAATTAATTCTAATGCGATATCAATTTCTCAATTCTTTTTTTCAAAATATTTTTTTTTGAATAATGTATTAAACTGATTGTATAACATAATTTTCGCTTTATGTAAGGAAAGAAAAACGTTATAAATATATATAAACCGAATTTGATTTGTTCTTTGTATTTGCTTAATTAATTCTTTATTCATTGATATGTGATATGATATGATATGAGGTGATCATTTTGTTACTTTCATTTCATTTATTTTATTATAATCAGTTTTGAAATTGATAAATCCATATTATTTTTGCTTTTTTTATTCGGATTAATTAATTGAGAGAAAAATGATGGAATTTCATCGATTCTTTTTTACAGGACTGTTCCATTATTTCGTCTGTTTTGCCGGTTTATTTCTGGTATTTGTCATTTAAGAAACCACAAAGATAGAATCTTTGTATCATTACATCATCATAACTTCCATGTTGTTTTTTCCCAGTTATAATAACAAATAATTTAATAATAATAATAATAATAATAATAATAATAATAATAATAATAATAATAATAATAATAATAATAATAATAATAATAATAATAATAATAATAATAATAATAATAA
>NW_018108393.1:87367-94777 GCF_000183805.2 Loa loa | reverse complement strand
TAATAATAATAATAATAATAATAATAATAATAATAATAATAATAATAATAATAATAATAATAATAATAATAATAATAATAATAATAATAATAATAATAATAATAATAATAATAATAATAATAATAATAATAATAACTAGTAGTAATAATGATGATATATATGCGCAACTTGTTCACTCTAACCAATATCTTTGGATATAATCAGAGGAAATAATTGAAATATGCGAGGACGATTAAAAATTACTATCATGAAAGGAGGTTAAAATGTATTCATTAATTAAGTGTCAATTGTCATTGGATATGATTATTATCTTATCATATCACTCTTAATATCATTAAGAACTCACATTACTCGTACTTTCTCTTCTCTCCTCTCCTTCTACCCTATCATAATCTTATCATATATTTGTAATAAAAAAATTTTTTTTTTTTAATTATCATTTGTTTGTCTTTCTTTTTCTTTTTTTTCTCCCTCTCTCTCTTCCTCTCTTTCTCTTCTCCTCTCTCAAACTACATATCATTCAATTAGATCAATCTTCCTTTCCTTCCCCTTTTTTTCTCTTTCTTCGATTACACATTGTCGACGTCGTCAGTTATTCACTGGTTGCTATGGTTATTTCAAATATAAAAAATGATATTGATAACGTGACGTGACTTGATATGACGTGATGTGACGTGACCTGATGTGACATGATATGTTGGGATACGATAAGAATGAAATAAATGACTGTAACGGGATGAATTAGTTCCCTTTAAAGAAGAACGAATAAACAGATGATTCATTTGTTCTGTTTAATTCAATAATTAATTAAATAATTTAATATTTTAAATATATTTTCCCTATTGATTACTAAAATTAGAATTCTTATCATTATCTGATATTATTATTAAGCTAATTCCCTTGTAATATATTAATGCAAATTAATTATATTTTAATTTTTATCTTTCTTTTTCATTACGACTAAATGTTATGATCAATAATTCTAATCGATAATAACTTTCTTTTCTATTGGTAGTTATTATTATTATCTTTCCAATGGGATATTCCTCATTTATTCTGTTATCTCGAAAAAGCGGGGGGCGAAAAAAGAAAGGGTAATTGTGAATGCTTAATTTGATATCATTTTTTATATGCCCTTTCAACTTTTCCAATTGCCATTTCATTGATCATTGCTAAAAGTCTTCACATCAAATGGATATTATGGAGCAGCTTAAAATTATTTTATATCATTTTTTTTTTCAGTTGATTTATTAGCATTGTAATTTTCTCATCAATTTATTTATTTATTTACTTGTTTAAATTTTTATTTACTTTTTTATTTACTTATTTATTTACTTATTTATTTGTTTGTTTACCTGTTTATTTGTTTATCTCATTTGTTTATTTGTTTGTTTAAATTTTTATTTGCTTATTTATTCACTTATTTGTTTATTTGCTTAATTGATTAATTAATTTATTATTTCTTTGTTTATTTATTTATTTGTTTATTAACTAACCAATTAATTTGTCTATCCATTAATTCATTTATTTATTTTTGCTCATTCATTTGTTTATCCATTCGTTTTTTTTTCCTATTCATTCATTTATTTTAATCCATCAGTTGTCTGACTAAATTTAATTTAACAAAATTTTTTTAATTCAACCTTTTAATGCATCACTTATTTGGTTGTTGTTTAATATGAAAAGAGTGGGTGAGGACATTTTTCATCCTTTGACCTAAAATGGGTATTTTTAGAAAAGGAAATTAATTTTAATTGAAATGAACGAAAAAAAAACATTAAACAGTAATTAACAGTAAAGTATTAAGAAATGTTATTTAAGACATTATTCTTGGCTCATTAGGCTCTTTTTTATCTGCTTATAAAACTTGAAATTCACAATGAATTCACATGATTTTTTTCCCATCTTTCCTTCATTTCATTACCATTCACTGAAACATTTATCCATTCAAATTAATTTTTTTTCTTTAAATAGTTATTAAGTTTTTATATTCATTTATTCATTTCAAACACCTGTTTGTTGCTTCTTTTCTTTCATCCATTCAGTAGCAACAGATGTTTGTTTGTTTCTTTCTTTCTTTCTTTCTTCCTTTTCTTTTTAATTTTTCCAAAAATTCAAATTCTTTGTTTCCTTTTATCAATAATGATAATGTTACCATTTTTATTTATTAATTATTATATTATTATTTCTCATGCATTAAAATTTAGATTACAAGGAACGGTAGTATCTTTTATCAATAATGATAATGTTATCATTTTTATTCATTAATTATTATTAATTATTATATTATTATTTCTTATGCATTAAAATTTAAATTACAAGGAATGGTATATCTTTTATCAATAATGATAATGTTATCATTTTTATTTATTAATTATTATTAATTATTATATTATTATTTCTCATGCATTAAAATTTAGATTACAAGGAACGATAGTAAACGAGTTATTTGGTTAAATATTGATTTATTTTATTTTATGCGGTTTAAAATTCAAACTGTTACTACTACAATATGCAATTTATCATTTCATTTTTAAGCTGTAATTTTCACTAAACAGATTCAATTTTTGCCAATTGCCAATATCTGACACTTTTTTTTCCCCCGAATTTAAAACATATTTGTTCATAGAATTGATTATTAATATTTCAAAGGGAACAAAAATCGCAATTAAAATCGAAATTAAAATTAGATCGAATGTTTTCAAATGCATTATCAATTAAAATTTTTTAAAAACTTTTACTTTCAGACTATTAAAAAATTAATTTTTACTAATTATCAATGATGTGAATGATAATGATAATGAATGTAGCTGCTTATTTTTCCTTATCTTATCTCTTTTTAAAAAAAAAAAAGAAAAAGAAAATTTTTGAATCGTTCAAATTCCATCAAAATACTATTTGCTTTTTTTTTTCTCGTAACAAAAAAAAATTTATTCCAATTCTCTTTGAAATCTTTTTTTTTTTCTCACCATCAAATGATCCCAATGATTCATTTTTGTATGTTTACTTGCTTTTCATCAAATTTATTTCCTTAAAAATTGTAAACAAATAAATGCTATCTAATTCGATGTCTCTTTTACATTTAGAAAATTTAAAAAAAAAACTTGTCAAATTTCATCTTTTAAATTTGAATTGTTTGAAAAAAAAATTTTTCCCCCTGCATTTAGCTTTATTTAATTCATTTAATCATTTTATCAAAATATCATAACTATCTAATAATTCATTCTTCATTTTTCTTCATCTATTGTTTAGTTTTAGGAAAGGCAACAAAAATCAGACATATCTTTTAACGAAATAATGAATTGAATTGTTTGATTTTAATTTTTGATTTAATTTAATTCTATTTACTTGTTGCCTGTTTCACTTCTTCTCGACGAATATTTGGTTTAATTTAAATTTATTTTAAATTTTATTTTAATTTAGTTATTTTATTATTTCAATTTCTCAACTATCCTTATTTTAAACAAAAGTATTTCTGTGAGAAAAGAATGTTTCACCATTAAAATCATTTAATCTACATACTTATACAAGCTCGTACACGTAATTATGTACGTAATCATTCACGTAATTATTCACCTACGCACGCTTAGTTACATAATTACCTGCGCATTGCATATGTCAGGCATGAAATGAAAAATCGCAAAATGAATGTAAGGTTGGTTGTAAAAGATCACGTATTACGTATGATGAGATCACGGATTACGTGTAATGAGGTAATTATGACGGATCACATGACACATGCCATATATTTATGTTTGTATTTTCTTTGTTTACGATTATTATTCTTATCATTGCTACTTTTTTCGTGTCATTTATTGGCATTTACAGGTTTACACCTACCTGTAAAAAGAAATAATAATAAGGTTACAAATTTTTAAATTATTAAAATGTAATTTTAAAAATTTCACAAAGTTGAAATACCTATGTCATGGTTTAGATAGGAAAGTTTACGTGCACCATTTGTAATCATGTAAGTACTGAAAATATAAATAAAAAGAAAGAGATGTAAGTTTATAAATTAAAATGTAAACTTGTAACCATGTAAGTACTGAAATTATTATATTCAGTTTTTTAATTTATTACATTCCTAACTGAATTGAATTTTAGGATTTAAATTTCAAAAAAAAGCTTGTAACCTAAGTGTCTTTTTTTTTAAAGAAACAATTTGTCAATCATTTATTATTGCCTTTCATTTTCTTCCTTTTTTTTTGATTCTAAATTAATAATTACCGGAAATTTTTACTTATTTATCATTTCATAGTGAAAATTTTCTTGTTTATCATCAAAAGTTATGATGCATTTTTCTTTTTGATTAAAAATTTGAATTAACAATTAACAATTTTATTGTTTGTTATTATTTTTCCCCATGAAAGCCAAAGTTTATGAATGGGAGAAAATTAACAAAAAATTGATTCAAATTCAATAACTAAAATATATACAATATTTGGTTTGTTTTGTATTTGAAATATAATTTTATTCACAATTATGCGCCATTTGTTTATTTATTTATTTATTTATTTTTGTCACATTTATATTTGTAAACGATAATATGCGACATTTAAATATTTATTTTAATATATATCCGTCCATTTGCTCACTTCTTATTTATCATTTCATCTTCCATGTTGATCTTATCACTGATTACATTGACTTGTATTTGTTTGTATAAATCATATGATTTGATCGATTATATTTATTTACATTTGATAAATTAATTCATTTCGAAATATTTGTCAGTTAGTCTCTCTTTTAATATCAAAATATTTAATTAATCCTTTGGATTAATTATAAGAATAATTAAATTAAATTAAATCAAAAAAGAGAGAAAGAAATAAGAGTAATATGATGAAATGACTCATAAAAATATATGCAACAAAAAAAGAAAAAAAAGGTATTTTGACTAATTTCTCAAATTTTTAGTGATAATTATATAATAATATTGTGCAAATATTAATTGTTGAAATTTTTTTACTGATTAAATGATAAAATGATAAGAAATAAACAATATTTCTCGTCTTTTCTTTATTTCATATTGTACTTTTAAAATGGAAAATTTCATGTTGAACAGCTTCAATAATATTTCATAATTTTAGAAATGCATCCAAACACAGACAAACAGACACAGACACACATACGCACACACACACACATATACATATATATATATATATATACAATAGATGCACACACATATATGTATATGTATGTATAACTGACGATCAATAATAATATTCATAAATATTAGCATTAAGCTAATTGATGGTTGTTCGATAATGGCAAACCATTTTGGATAAACATTCAACAGTCTTTGAGTGTGTGTATGTGAGTGTGTGTGTGTGTCTGTGTGTCTGTCCGTCTGTCCGTCTGTTTGTAGCATTGGATTTCAATCCATTTAAAACTCCTTATTCATACTTCATTTACATCATATTATTTAACAACAATGTCTATGTACATTAAGTAGCATTTTAAAGTGAAGTTATCGCTGTTGTTGGTTGTTTACTGTTTGTCGTTTGTTGTTTTGTTATTTGTTGTTTATTGTCCATTGTTCGTCGTTCGTTGTTTGTTGTTTGTTGTTTACTGCCTGTCATTTGTTGTTTTATTGTTTGCTGTTTGTTGTTTACCGTCTGTCGTTTGTTGTTTACTGTTCGTCGTTCGTTCCTTACTGTTTGTTGTTTACTGTTTGTTGTTTGTTGTTTTGTTATTTGTTCTTTACTGTTTGTTGTTTGTTGCTTTGTTCTTGTTTTGTTGTTGTTTATTGTTCAACTTTATTCGTTTGTTTGTTTGTTTATTTTAACGAAAATACATTCTCTTCATTATTGTATAATTGTTACTTTTTTTTTTCCCAGCTAAATCAAATAACTTTTGAAACTAACTTTTGAAACATTATATCAATATGAAACATATTGATATAATTTTCGGTATGTATTTTCATTTATGGAGTTATTCCTTAATAACCGAGATCGTATCTCGGTCTTTTTCAGAATATTTCCAATTTATTACGGATATGCTAATGCAATCTATTTCTTCAAATATGCTAATACTTGTTGTCGTGCCTGATCTTATTCCCAATTTTTCCGAATTCATTTCAACAGTTTCCGAAAAGTATTGTTAGCATTAAAATATGATCATATCGGATTATTCAGTTTCAGTTTTCTCATAAAACTTTCAAACAGAAGGAAGCGAACATTTCTTACTAACTTAAATTTAGTTACATCATAAAATCTTTGCCATTTTTTTTTTTCTTCATTCAATCTTCTTTGAACAGAATTATTTAAATGTGACACTTTCCGAAAACGATGGGTACATTAAGAAGGAATTTATCAACCAATATATTTCTTTTTTTTGTTTTCCTTCTTCCACTAATCCGGTTATCGTCTTTTTCAGATACACTAAAATAATATTCTGGTTCAGTTTCGAGTTTTTTTATTAATTGAAATAATTTAAAAATTATTTGATTCCCTTTGAATATTGAATAAAAATTAGCCATCGGTTAATTTCTTAAAAAATATATTGAAATACGCATAGTATTTTTTCTTTAATTTTCATTTCAAAATTTTGTGGATTCTAATTTTTTTTTTTCTTTACAACAAAATCAATATCTTGAAATTTCGGGCGGAAAAAAAAACTCAATCAATCAAAAATGTTTTTATTTAAAATTTTCAAAACATTGCAACGAAATGGAATTATATTTTTTTTAAATAACTTTTTTAATTTAGCCTGAATTTATGCTTGAATTTCAGTTTTAAATTTCTCGACTAATTTTATCCATTTTTAATTTATGCATTTATATTTATGCATAATGTTTCATTTTAAACTTTCTTTTTTTCTCTCTTAATTAGTATCTCAACTTCCAATAAAATGAAGTTTTGCAAACAAATTTTCTTTTCCATTGATTTCAAAATATTTAGTTTGAATTTTATTTAGTGTATGAAATATTTAGTTCGAATTTTATTTAGTGTATGAAATATTTAGCTTGAATTTTATTTAGTGTATAAAATATTTAGTTTGAATTTTCTCAGAAGTTCTTTTTTTGCCCAAATTTTCTGAAATTAATCAATTAAAATATTTTTTTACTGTTTATTAGATAATTATGCTTTAATATCGTTTATTTGTTGAAATTTAATACATTTTAATAGCCGATAATATTCATTTGCACAATTTGCTCCATTTTACTACGATCCAATTAATTAATTAAGTTATCGAGTAATTTTCTTATCGGTTTCTTGAGAAATTTATTCATAATTACTATTTTTTGAAAAAGAAATTAAATTACACATACATTTATAAGTGCCGCCTAAATATGAATGTGCTATATTTATATATTTAAATGATTACATATAATTTTCACTTGAAAATTTTTCTATTAGTTTTAAATTTTAAAAAAATGAAATTTCATTAACTTTTCTATTT
>NW_018108393.1:77164-87022 GCF_000183805.2 Loa loa | reverse complement strand
TGCACTTTTCTTCCTCCTTTTTTTCAATCAGTGCAAAATTTTTTAAAAAAAAAAAAAAGGAACAGATATCAATGTTAGCCATTGTTTTAATATACGTTGTAATGTGTATTTGTGTATGTATCGTTAAAATTCTTTCCTTTCTTTTTACTTGTTGTGATATTATCCTAAAACAAATTCCTTTCCTTTCCTTCTTTCCTTCCTTCGTTTTTTTTTTCCCAACGATCAAGCGAAATGTTAATATCAATCATTGTTATCATTATTATTATCATTATCATTATCATCGTTAGCATTATTTTGTCGTTTTTTTTCTTCTCTCTCTCAAATATTTTATTTAATTTACAGCATGGATTGTTTACCGGGCGTTTAAATATTTGTTATCAATCGATATACTATAAATATATCTATACATATATATATATATATATATATTTATATATAAATATACATATCCATATATGGCATATTTGGCCATATGCTACGACAACCTCAATAATAGGAGGATAAATTTAAAAGCACTGGAAGGATTAGCATGTTCAACTGGTCATTGTCCATTTCGTCTGCAACATTAAAATCTGTCAAATCGTATGTTTATCATTTATTTTTAATTTTAATAATAATTTTTTAATGAATATTAATAACATTAATGATTTTAATGTTTTTAATGAATATTAATGATAATTTTATTGTGAATTAAAATAAGCTTAATTACATAGTTTATCGTAATAATAAACTATTACATAGCTTAATCATATAATTTATAATTATTGCTATAAGTTATATATGAATAAATTAGTTTTCCTATGCAATTAATCGTTAATCAATCATAACATTAATTAATTAATTAATTATGTTACTATATATGAATAAACCATTTTTCCTATGCAGTTAATCGTTGATCAGTTGTAACATTAATTAATTAATTAATTATGATCTTTAGTTATTATTGTTATTAACAGTACATATACTTGTACAATTAACAAATTCACTGTTAAATTAAAATAAAAATTAAAACTTCTGCATAATTTTCATATAATTAGTATTATTATAATTAGTATTATAATTAGTATGATTTTCACATAATTAGTATTAACTCTATGCAATATTTGGAATATTCAAAATAAACAAATTTCTCTTTCTCTCTTAATATTTGACAATTTTTCGAATTATAGATTGTCACCATCAACATCATCATCATTTAGTCGAACATTTGTTGAGAATATTACCCGTTCTCCGTTCTATCATTCATTCACATCACTTGATAAAACAAAATTATGGAGTAAATTTTATGTTAATGATGAAGAAAATATTCAAGTAATGCATTTCATTTTGTTCTTTTTAATTTCTTTTACTAAAAAAAAAAAATTTTTTTCTTGTGTGAACTTATAAGGAAAAAATCTTTTTTTTTTTAAAAAAAAAGCATTTTTCAAAATTTTCTCCTTAATTGTTTAATTTTATATTACAATAATTACACTGATATGATCAATGATAGATATGCATTATTTACAGAAAGTATTGAATGCAGTATCAGTTGATCAAAAAGTAATCACAAATCCTCATTCAAATCGACGACGACGTACAGTGATTGTTACGCGTAATAATGATGAACCATTTGGTTTTACCATTCAGGTGACAAAAAAAAAAAGGATTATATTTACATAAGTCAAATAAAGAATGAATTAAATGAAACATGACAATAGGATAGATTAAAAAAAATAAATTACTTTTCAAATAACTAAAATTTTTTTTTCGCATACTTAAATGAAGTTTTTTTTTAAATTGATTTTTAATTTCTTTTTTTGTTTTTACTTTGTAGACATATTTGTTGAAACGTAATGATGATGATGTACCATCAAAAGTAACTTATGTAGATTACGTCCAACTTGATAGTCCAGCTGCTGATGCTGGTATTCGTGCAGGTATCTTTTTTTTTTTTTTTTCTAAATTAAATTACAAAGAGATTTTGATTAATAATTTACTAAACAAATATATAGATTAATAAAGCAACAATATGAAATTTATTATTTAATTAAATTATAGGTGATGTGATCATTTCAATAAATGGCCATATTGTGACAGGAATGAGTCATGAAGAATTGATCAAATTAATTAGCTCATATCATCAGATGAGAATGATTGTCATTTTTGAAAATATTCGACAACGTATTGAATTAGTTGCTCGAGCAATTAAGCTTCGAAAAATTCTAAATGATAAATTATATCAATTGAATTTAATTGATATTGAAGAACAAAAAATTTTAAACAGTTTGTTTTCTTCCTTTTTTTTTCTCTCTCTCTTCTCCAACTATCAATTTATAATTAAAATATTTCAACGGGAATGAAAAAAAAATGTCAATGAATTCAATTCTTCGCAATTTTTTCTTTTTTTTTTGAAAATTTATTTGTAATAATTATTTGAATTGGTCATATTTTATATTTCCCATTTATGCAATTAAAAAGAATTAAAAAATTATTGATTACTTCATTTTATTTTTGTGAAATGTTTAATTTTTTTTTCAGAAGCCTATTTACGTTCATTATCAATGAACAAGACAAAATATTTACTAACAAATTCGTTATCATCAGCTGGAACATCGTCCACTTCATCTGTTAGTTCAGCACCATCGAATATTGGTGGAATCTCGAATGATATCGAGAGAAGTATTATTCAAATCCCGACAGTTATATCATTAAATGATGGAGTAATTGAAATCAATAGATATCCGTTAAGGAGACGAACATTGGAAAGATCAAATCTTCAGCAAATTTCCAATCCTAAACAGTTGACGAATTTACAATCAGATTCTAATCATTCAAAGATTACCAATACTGATATGGAATTCTTGACAGTTCAACGAATTTGCTGTTGTGAATCTGATTTGGAATATGTTGATCATTTCAGTTCAACATCATGTGATACAAGACAAATTGTTGATTCTTTTGATTGTTTTAATAATTCCCATAATGATGATACCGGTAATGTTAGTAGCAATAGTTGTATTGCTGTTGAAAATGATGATAGTGATAATGATGGTGATAGTGGTAGTAATTGTGATAATGGTACTGCTGTCGGTGATGATTATGCTAGCATTAGGGATGATGTTGATAATGATGAGATTAATGTCTTTGATCCTGTTGTATTATCGGATAGTCTAAAAACAACAACGATATCAATTCCAATATCAAAATCAGTGTTCGATTCTATAGCCTTGAATCATGTGATTATGTTGGATGATGATGTTATCAGTGATGAGGATGACAGTGATAATGATAAAATAAGGGTTTTCAAATTATAGGTGAAGTTTGATTTGGTTGCTAAAATGTGAAATATACTAAATTTTTCATGTTAATTCTCCTAAAAATTATTCATCAAATGTTTATAGAATTATGCAAATTATGAAAACAATGAGAAGATACCAATTATCATTCATCCTACCTCATTACAAACCATATCATTTTACTTTTATTTTCCATAAATTCATTTAATCTCATTCATTTAACATTTACCTAATATTTTCATAGCAATCATATAAATAAAATTAGTAAAATTTGCATAATTTTCAACTTTATAATTTGCATTATTCCCGAAATTCTAATATTTCATAATTAATTTACAATTTCTTATCAACTGATAAGATACAGCTCTTTTTTCCTTTTTTTTTCCTCTTTATATCATTTATTTTTGTATTACTAGTTTCTTTTCTCTTTTGCAAATTCAATGTAAATTATAGAAATTTTCAAGAATTCAAAAATATTAATTTTCAAGGATTTTAAAACTTTACAAAGTATATTTTATTTTTACCTATCGATTATTCATGTATATTTTTGTGATTCAGATTTCTCATGTCGGAAATGATTGTAAATGATAAAGTTTGAAAATTAGCATATTAAATTTGTAAAAATTTATAAATAAATTTGAAAATTTCCCGCAGCAAATATATTTTAATTCCGGAAAGATGAAAATATTGTAAGAGCAAAAGAATGGCACTTCCTTGTTTTCGTTCATATTATTCCGGTTAGATAGAAATCCTTTGCATATGCTTTTCCGGAATCGAAAAAATTGGAATAGCTAATTCGAAGTTATTCCTTTGTTACTTTTTCAAGTTGCTTCTTAAAGTTACTTCTGCACTTTTCATTACCCAAATCGTTTGTTTGTTTATATTTTTCAAGTTTAATAATATTTTGAGTTTACAACTTTTCTATTAAAATTTTTTTCTTTTGCCGTAAATTTTTCCGTACAATAAATTTTCTTTTTTTTTTCCAAATCGTAATTTGATAATTTTCTTCCAACATCTATGAATGTCACAGTAGTTCTGCTACGTGTAAATTGTAATTTCAATCCGAGGTCATTTTATCCTTTCCGTTCAACTTCAGTTTGTCCTTCAATTGTCACATCAATGATAATGAATGTGACGAAATCACTCAAATTTTACCCAATTTTACATTCAAGCTAAATTAGCATTTGCTTTTTTTCCTGTAAAATTTGGGAATTTTGTTTTTTAATATTTATCGAATAGTTTACATTTGTAGTAAATATGAAATAATTAATGACGTATTAAGATACAGTAATCAGGATTATCCGTTAAATACTTCTAGCATTACTGATTATCATATCAGTTTTCAATTTTTTTTTTTACTTACCCGTTCATCTGTGATATTTTACTTCTTACCGGTATAAATTAAACCTAACATTGAAAAGGTCCTTTAACCTTTTTTTTTTAGAGTATGAGACATTATTTAATTAAATAATTAATTTCGCACTCTTAATCATAAAATATTGATATTTATTACTATTATCTATTTATTTCCTTGACTTTACACAAAAACAGTGATGTAAAATGAAGGACAAATTTTTCAAATGCAATAGAAATAAAAAATAATTTCATTTTAAATTTAATTAAATTATGAAATTCTCTATATTTTATTTAAAAAATGGATGTTGTTGTTGCTATTGTTATTGTTAGTTTCCTTGTGTTTTTGTTATTAATTACAAATGGGTGAGTTCAAAGGTCATAGCGGAATAATAACATTGCCAATGAATGAAATATCAATTGATCTTTAATCGATTTGTCGAATGATATTCATTAAAATACACATCGAGAATGAATTTCCATTTTATATTTATAATTTATCAAACTGATTTTTCATTCCGTCCCTCGTTTATTTTTGCACCTAACTCATTAATAAATCCGTTTTTCCGTTCTCCATCCCAGCCACTTTCCGTTTTTCATTTCCTCCACATTTTATTCTTAATGAAATGAAATGAAAGAAAAGGAAAACAAGAAAAATTACATATTAAATTTATTCATAAAAATGATACGGAAATGGAAAAGTTGCAATAAATATATAATAAAAATTAAAACAGATGAATTTGATTTTAATTTCAATTTAAAATTATTGAAAGTGAAATTTTAAGCAAAAGAATTTGATTTCAATTTTGATTTAAAATTGTAGAAAGTGAGAAAAATAATTAGAAAGATTAGAAGATAAGATATACATATCATTTGATTATCAATCTTTTCGACATCTATTTATATCATGAATTCTTAATATGTCAAATTAATTATAAATATTAAAAAAAAATAAGACAAAATAAAAAAATAAGACAAAATAAAAAAATATATTTTTGATATTTTTTAAATCTTGTTAGCATAGAATTTCTTTTTTTTCTTTTTTTTTGTATAATAAGGGGAGAATTTTATTTTAGAACTAACAATTTCATATAATTGCGATTCCGATTAAATTTAATTTTATTTCCCGAAAATTAACTTCATTTTCAAATCAATTTTAAATTAAAAATTGACTTTATTAAATGAAAAATTGATTTCTTAATTTTAAATAATTATCTATTCGATTTCAATTTTATTTTGATCCTGTTTTCGTGTTAAATTGAAAACTTTCTTCTTTTCCTTTTATCATTTTATGTTTGAATCATTTGTTCGGGTTTTTTTTTCTTGTCACTTTAAAAGACTCTGAAAGAATAGCTTTCTTTATTTGAAATCCTCCGTTAGGTAAATTCATCAGGTGTAATATCGTTAACAAATAATGTCCCATATTCCGGTAGTATATACAGCGATTTTTTTTTTCTTACTAAAAATCTTTTGAAATTCGTAAACATTTATTTATTCCATTAAAATATTATAAATAATGACGCATTGATTTATACTATCCAAGGAGAGTATTTGTTACTTCTGAGATTAGATTAAAACCCGTTGAACCTGATGTATTGCTACAATTTGCTACTGTTTCATCGTTATCAGCTGTTATCACTTCCATTGATTGAGTGTAATCATTGATAGTTGTATTAAAAGCCTGCAAAAAGTTTTTATCAAAAATTCATCAAATTATTTTTTCTTTCCTTTCTTTTTTTCAAATTATTTAATTATTTATTTTATGGAAAAAAAGAAAGTTTTTTTCCATTCAACAAAAGTTTAGCCATTATTTTATTTAAGATTAAAGTTTTCCTTTTCCATTAATTCAATTTTTTTTCCTCTGATAATTACTGAGGAAAAAAAATTATGCAATAATTGTATATTTAGGAAACTTAATGTAATATTAAATTATTAAAATTTATAATTACCAACAAATTATGTTAATTTCGAATCAAATTTACATAAAATAAAATTTATCTTAGAAAAATCATTTCAGAAATTTTACATTTGTTGTTGAATGTTGTGGCATATCAAATAATAGGGATGGTTTGAACATCGAATTCGCAGGTTGTACCACACCTGATGGTTGTAATAATTCTGATGACGATAGCAACAATTGAGCTGGTGTTGGCGTATAAGTAGAATCTAAATTTAATTAAGAAAAAAAGAAAAAAAAAGAAGATAGAATCTAAATAAAAAAAGAAAAAAAAAGAAGATAGAATCTAAATTTAATTAAGTTGTATATTTTTCAAATTTAAATTTAAAAAAAATTCTTGCAATGAATTAATTAAAATTATCAATTAACAATTTTTTTTTTCAACAATCAGGATGGTTTGTATCAGGAAAGTATAAGTAAATCTGACTTATAACTATTTTTTATTGCTAACTATTCATTATTTTTAACAATTCAAAATATTCTTTACTTGCATGTCTTAAATGAAACCAATAATTCGAGATTTCATTAGAATAAGCTAATTTTTTTTTTGCTTAATCAGGATGAATGAAATTTTTCTCGGGAGCTAACTAATCCTCTATCTGAGAGAAATAAAATTAACCTGTAGAAGCTAAATTATTGGTAGTAAATAATGTTGGATATTCCATATGATTTCTTACAGGTATTAAATTATTTTGATCCATTTGAGATTGATAAAATCCATTCGAAATTACTGTAGCATAACCTAACAGAAAAAAGAAAAAAAAGGTAATTGGAGTTTTTTGTTTTCATTCTTTGATCTATTTCGAAAAAAAAATGGTAATGATAATAGATTATAAGATTTGTTAATGAATAATCATTGGATAATTATTTGAGGAATCTTTTTTTTCTTTCTAGATGAGTCATCACTTTGAAAAGTTTTTGATATAAATGAGATATGAATTGTAAAATCCGGTAAAATCCGGTCTAAACTTTATTGTGAATTATCCGGTTTCAACCATTTCATCATTGTAATTTTGTTTAAACAAAAGAAAAAAAGAGAAAAAAATTGCATGATAATGATCCTTGTACTAGCAATTTAATAACAAATCATTGGCGTAATGATTAATTAGGATGCAAATTACTTCAGCTGATAATATCTTTCTTTTTTGATCGATTAACTAACCAGCATTATTAGTCATAGAATTTTGATAATGCAAGTCCGATGATGATAACGATGATGACCAATAGTTTGCTTTTGTTGATGATGACCACTGATAATTTTGATCATGTCGTACTGTATCGGTATTATTATCCGAGGAAAAATATGCTGTTAATCCCGAAAAACCAGTTAAATCCTAAAAATGATATAATTGGTTATTATCAGTAATGTGTTATAACATGAATAATTAGAAAGGATAATTAAGAGGAAAAAAAAAAACCGTAAATTTGCTAATACCTGAGATAATTGAAATAATCCCGGAATCATTGATGTATTGGTACCTGATACACCATGAACAACTGTAGCAGCGGTAGTGGTAAAATTTTCATTTTGAGTTATCCGCGGTATCTCAGGAGCGCCCATACAAGCAGTAGCTGCAGTTTGTTGTTGTCGTTCATCTTGCATCTAAACTAGCAAAAATTTTAAAATGCAAAAAAGAGAAGTTCGAGAATTGCAAATAAAAACGAAGTATTCAAAATTCAGGATAAAATTGGAATTAAAAAATTTGCAAAAAAAAGGAAAATGGTAAAAACGAATAAATTTTGTTTAAAATTTCAAAAATAAATTTTAAAATAGCTAAAAAAAATGTAAAATTACATTTGCATTTTACCTCTACTACTTTCGAATTGTTACTTGTACATGGCATTATAAAGGTTGAATATTGTGGTACTGATAAGATAGATGATGATGATGATTGATTAACATTAATGTCATTGTTTTGTTTTTTACGTTTACGTCCACGTGTTGATAAATGTTCCTCATGTTGAATTTCGGCTGTTATTATCGATGCTTGTGCTGATAAATTCCGATTTATCGGTAATGATAATGGTTGTTTTAATCTAAAAAAAAAACCCTTTTCTTTTTTCTTTCATTAAAAAATTTCTTATAAATTTTCAGGAAATAATATCCGGTTGAGAGTTTGTTATTATTATTAGCTAATTAAAAAGGTTATTCTTTTTTACGGATAATCATAAATTACAAATAATACATTGATTATCTCTCTTTTCAGCATTTTAATATAAGTAAAGAGAAAAACTATAAGGTGTCAAAATTTAATTTGTTTACTTTATTTTTCTTTTTTTTTCTCAAATGATTCTCCTTATCTATCCGAAAAAGTAAATTACAGTGAATGAAATGCAAGCTAATAATTAAAAGATATGAAGCAAGCAAAAGTGTCAACATCTATGATATTGTTGTATTTCAATAAACAAAAGTAAATGAAATAAAAAAAATGATTTTTACCTTGTTGGTAATGTAGAAAATTGTGTATTTTGTCGTTTTGAGGTTGAATAACGATCCTTTTCTGAACCAGTCATATAAAGCGACAATGATGTGACATCTCAAAAGAAAAACGCAAAAACTTTTTCATTTCCTATCTATACAAAGAAATATTTCAAATGAATCCAAACGAAAAATTAAACCGCAAAATGGGGAAAAAAAGGTTGCATCGGCCGGGAATCGAACCCGGGCCGCCCGCGTGGCAGGCGAGCATTCTACCACTGAACCACCGATGCCTCTGTACTGTCACCAACAATAATCAGTTGTCATTGATTAAATCTTCAATTTTAATTAATAAATTCTTAATTTTGGTTAATAATTTTACTTGTCTTTACCGCAGGATATTGATGGTAATGCTGCGGTGGATTGTAAATTTCCAGGTGATTGTAGCAGTGAATCATCATAAGATAATAATTTAGCTCTTAATGATGTTCGCTTTTCAAGTAACATCATTCCTTCAACTTCTCTAAAAAAAGAAGCAAAAAAATATTTTATTATAAGAAATTTGCTAGTAATTAAATCGTAAAACTTTTAAAAATTTAAAAATAATTCCAAAAATAAAATTTACAAATGACAAATATTTTAGATTTTGTAGCAAATATATTTTATCTCTTAGCTAATTTTAATATAAATATAATTAATCATATATATATATGTATATACATATATATATGATTAATTATATTTATATTAATATATAGGTGTATATATATATATATATATTTTCATTTGATGCAGTTCAAGCATTGAATTTTAATTATTTAAAGTTTTTGTAAAGTGTTTTGTATATATATATA
>NW_018108393.1:74845-76884 GCF_000183805.2 Loa loa | reverse complement strand
TAATTAATTTATTTAAATTTTTAGTTTAAGTTAGTTTGTTGTATATATATATATATATATATATTGTGTTTTGTATATATATATATATATATGTGACATTTTTTATTTTTATCAGAAATAACTTTTAATATAGATATAATTAATCATAATTGCAAGTTTTTTTTTATCTTTATCGAATAAATTTTTTAATTTTAATCGTAATTTTTTTTCCGATCACTTATGTACCTAAAATATAATTAAAATTTTGACTTTAAAATTTTCAATTTTATCTTTTCAATTTAAGCAAAATTTTCTAATTATAAGAAGAAATGCAATTTTTAATTAATTAATTTGTATTATTAGGCCCAAAAATTATATGAATGAAAGAAAAAAAAAGAGCTCAAATATCTTTTATTGCTACGGTAACAGCACAATAAAATCGAAATCTTTTTTTTTTCATTTTTGTTTTATTGAATACAGTAATATAATAGCAAAAAAAAAAGTCATTTAAAAAAAAAACGTTTAAATAAATTTTTGATAATCTTTTTATCAAGCAATAATTTATCATTGATAATTTTTATACGAAATTAATGATAATATGATTATTTTAATTTTAATCAATAATTAATCTCAAAGAACAAAAAAAAATGAATAATTTTATTTAAAATGAACTTACGTTAAAAGCCGATGTGTTAAGCCAATTGTTTCCGGTTTACCATTTTTATAAAACATCCGGCAACTACTCTGAATCCAATATATCCGTTGACTACGCATACTTATTAAACGATAAATTAATATACCACTTGCACTATTCTTTGTTACTGAAAATTTTTTCAAATTTTTTAAAAATTTAATTTTTTTTTTGTTAGATCTATTTTAATAAAGTTTTTTACTTTAATGAATTTTTGCTTTTTCATTCTTTTTGAATGATAGATCAAAGATCATTGATGTTTAATTTATCTGGAAAAACAAAAATCATTTAAAATGAACGAAAAACTTGGATTTTGCAAAGCTAAAGCTGACCATATGAGTAATCAATAAGATATATACATATATATATGGTCATTGGTCATTCCCATTGATGTTTATTTTTTCCTTTAAATTACACTTTTTCACTAATTTTCTTCTTCTTCATTTACAAAAAAATTTCTTTTCTTTTTTTTTGCTCTCGAATTTTTGTCAATTTTTTTTTAATCAAGT
This sequence comes from Loa loa, assembly GCF_000183805.2. Taxonomy (NCBI): domain Eukaryota; kingdom Metazoa; phylum Nematoda; class Chromadorea; order Rhabditida; family Onchocercidae; genus Loa; species Loa loa. The sequence continues at coordinate 75,705 of NW_018108393.1, read as the reverse complement.
ATAATTCCTAAAAATTTCAGTTCATTAATTTTAATAAACTGCACTTTTTTCTTTTTTTTTTGGTCGAAATTTTCAAAACATTATGCAAAATGTTGACAATTACAAAAGTCTATTTTTTATAGCTAAAAAAAATAAAATTTTTTTTTTTCTAAAACTTAATAAAATAGCTAAAAGTTAAAAAAGCGAGAAAAAAAAGAGATGAGAAAATACGATAGAAAATTGATAGGAAAAGAGGAAAAATTGTTAAAAAATGAAAATTTATTTGATATATTTTGATAATATTTAAGCATCAATTTTATGATCTTAAAACTGACCATATGAATCAATAAGATATTGATCATTGGTCATTCTGTCCAATAATTTTCTTAGCCATTATTATATTTGATAATTAATCAATGAAACCTTCTCTATGTGCTTCAGCAATACATGTCGCATCGTTAACATGAACTAAGCTATAAAAGCTATATGGCAAATTTTTGTCATCCAATTCTAATAACGCTCTGAAAAAAAAAAATAAAATAAAAAGCAAATTTATAAAAAAAATGAAATAAAAAAATTTTTAATGAAAAAGATTTTTTTTTTAATTTTTAAATTAAAAGTAAACTTCATTTGTTATCTGTTGAAACAAGCGTAAAATCAAGAGAATGTTTCGTCTTCAAGATTGGATCATCCATTTGTTGTTGATCGGCAACATTTGGTGGAACAAATGGACTACAAAAAAAAAAAAAAAAAAATAAAAATGGTCAAATGATTGAAAACGAAGAATGGATATAATATTTGATGATAATTTCAATTAATATACTTTAAATATTTAAATGAAACTTTTCAAAATTTTTATCAATCACAAAAAGAAATTAAAT
>NW_018108393.1:68611-74409 GCF_000183805.2 Loa loa | reverse complement strand
AAATCTGTTAGATGAGATAAAACTGTAAATGATATATGCATACCTACAAATAGCAACTAAACCAAGAACGATATTACCAGAAGAACGATTTTCAACCCTATTCAATAGATATGAATGTGGTAAACCGTGAAGACTCATTAATTTTCCACGTACGTCTATCCTCTGTAAATAGAAATTAATTAAGAAAAAAAAAAAAAGGTAATCATTGATAGCATATAATTTGATACGAATGAATAAATTATATTTTTATCTTTATACTTTTATGATTTATTTTTAAATACCAAAATGTTACAAAATACATTTACGTGTATTCATCTACGTTTATAATAGTTTCACTTAACCTGAGATAATTCATTTACTAATTAAAATAAATTGAATTTGATTTCAAATTAAAACGGTACGAGATAATGAGTTACAGATTAATTTAAGTTTATTCACCTGCGGATAATAATTTCTCTCAATGTGAGATAATTTACTTGCCAATTAAAATAAGTTAAAATTAATTTTAAATTGAAACAGTATGAGATAATGTAAATTTAGAAAAAAAAAACCAAGAAATCCGCAAGTATTATCCAATAAACAACGAAATCGAGCATTAACATTTCGTTCTAAATAAGGCATACCACCTGAAAATAAATTTAAAAAGTCAAAAAAAAAAAAAAGGAAATTGATATAAATTATTTTATTTTGATATGAAATTTTTATTGTTAGTATGATATGGCAAATGATAAATAATTGCATACCATGTGTAAGGATATCTTGTAAACAGGTTACATGAAGTGGAACATTGTAATTCCAGGCTAACTGTAATTTAATATCTTCACGATCCTCTGAATGTATCATTTCAAATAAAGATTGATGAAGAATATCTGACTGAAAAGATATATGAGGATAATTTGTTTCATTTTTCCTTTTTTTTTTTTTTTTGCTGAAATAAGCATAATTAATTAAGCAAGCATAATTGATTAAAGAGATTATTTTTAATTTGAAAGAAAACTAACATTCAACTTCTCGAAAATCACTATTAATTAGCTAAAATAATGTTGCTATTGATCAATGTCTTTTCTTTCCGCTCATCATAAAGAATTTTTATAAACTTATAATAAAGATAGCTTTTGTACAGCTATTATTTATCATTATCAATTACGTGACTTATATTTGTTAAATTTTATTTTAATTTAAAAAATTGTAAATCGTGTTTATATGATGATTGAAAATTTAAAGTAAGTTTTTTTTTGTTTTTATTTTTATTTTTTGATATTACAAATTTTATTTTGAGTTACCTGATGAAATCCAAGATATGTTTCAATATTTTCTGAAACGTAATAAATATCACCATTCTCATTTAATATCAAAATGAAACCACCAAGTGCCTAAAATTTCATTTAAATTAAATAATACAATTGTATGAAATTTAAATAAATTTCAATATACAAAAAGAAAAAAAAGGTTATAATTAAAAAGTAAAGTTGAAATAGTTTAATTTATCATCAATGAATAGAAAGATGAAAATTGAAATTTAGAAAATATTGAAACAATAATCAAATTTTGTTAAATAGAAAAAAAACGACATATTTTTGGTTAAAAATTATTTCTTTTACAATTTGAAATAATAAAATTAAAGTTTTAAAAATTTTAGAAAAACTTCAGAAATTAAATTTTTAAAAACAGTAACCTTTAGAGCCATACTTTCGAAATCGTATTCATTTGGATCAATAATTGATTGTCCGGAACAATGATGAATAGCTGTTGGAATACCGCCACCATATGGAATTGTCGCATCATTGGTTGGTATAAATGGATAACTATGAGCAAAAGCAAACGGAAAATTTGCAATATATCGATGTAAGCATGCTAAAATTTACAATAATTTGTCTATGATAATTTAAAAAAATATTGGATAAAATTTAATTTGAATTCCAATTTAATTCCAGTAATATTGGAAAGAATTGTAAATTTCAAAAATTTTTCAAAAAAAAAAACATTGAATTTAGTACACGGAAATACTTCATTGAATTTAAATTCAATTTTGAAGTAAAATTTTTTATTAAATTAAAAAATTTCAAATAAAAATTTCGGTAATAACACAAACGAAAATTTAACAAATTGGATCCGTTTCAAATAAGCATAATTTTAATTTGATAAATGAATAGACGTGTTAAAAAATTTGTACTAAATTAAATAAATTTAAAATTCGTTTTTTATTTTTCAAAATCCCTCATTTCATAGTAGTAACTTTAAAGCTAATTTGATAAATGACGTGTTAAAAAATTTACGCTAAATTAAATAGATTTCAATAAATTTAGAATTCGCTTTTTATTTTTCAAAATCCCTCATTTCATAGTAGTTACTTTAAAGTAATTTAAATATTTCTTCCTTCAAACTTTCTAAAATGCTTCTTTTAAGATGAAATCTATTTTATTAGCCATATATTGCGTGCTTTAAGCTTTTAAATTTTATTGAAGATCATAGAATAAGTCCATTGTAATTGTAAACAACTTTAAAAAAAAAATTCATTGAAAATTTATTTTTTTTTTGTAATTAAATTTTCGCATTGTATTTTCAATTGCATCCTTAAATTGATTAAAAATTTTAAAGACGATAAAAATAAATTGATTAATTTTATTTATTGAAAATTTGCTTTTCTGTTTCATTTATTCCAATTCATTAGTATTTAATATAAATAAGAATTAAATCAGAAATAGTAAAATGTGCAATTAAAATTTTGAATTTAAACTTCCGTTAAAATCTCAAATTTTTCTTTTTTTTTCAAATATAACAAATAATTTTTTACAATTCTTCTTTCGAAACATTTCATACTTTTAGAGAAATTTTAAAAATTTAAATTTAAAACGAAGAAAAGAAAACAAAAAACATATAAAATGATAGTGTTGGGGAGAAATATTTCAAATTGATTTAAAAAAAAAAAACTTTGTCGAACTTTTTTTCTCGACTAATTTTAAACAAATCAATTTTTGCTCATACAATAAGAAATAATTGATAAAATGGGATCAAACAAGAAGAAAAAATTATCGTTTTTTTTTTCTTTCACCTTTTCACACAAAATAGTTTGAAGAATTTTCAGAAGTAATCGTCATCTTACACCTGTCAAGTCAATGTCATTAAATGTCATCAAAGCCATTTTTAATTACCGGTTTGTCCAATAATCATCACCACAAAGTTTCTGGCAACCTTTGTTTGACATACTGTTGACAAACTTATCATCTTTTACTGATGTTTCCCATTCTTAATCAAGTTCAATATAATATTTACCTCGAAACACTTTCCTTTTTTCCTTCTTCCTTTTTTAACTCCCGGTTTTTCTCGGTCTTCAATCAAATGTCAAAAATTTATCAGAATATTTGATATAAGAGATCATTTTGCATTTGTTGATAGCTTTTGACACATAAAATGTCACATTGACTATGGGAATTGAAATTTTTTATCAATAAGTAGAACTAATTTGATATTGTTCCATTTTAAAAAATGAAATGAACAGCAGTTAACTAATTAATGTCAAAAATTAATAGCAGAAATTAGCATACGAAATGAGAGATTCATTAAGTGACAGTAATTATTCGCTTTTACAGGTGAGAAGAACTGGTAATAATGTCAATAATAAGTGAGAAAATATATCTATAAGAAAGTAATTACTGCTGGTAGTAATTAACAATGGATAATTAATTAAGAATGATTAAGGGATAGTAATGATATGATATGAAAAGTTGATAACATATCCCACATTAAATTTTTGGGTGTGTGCAACGAATAGAATAATTAAATATGCTTTTAATTAATTATAATTTTAATTCTAGCCATTATGATCAATTATAATTTAACAATATAATTTTCTACAGTTAATAAATAATTTTACTGAATAGGAATGCAACAATAAATTTCTTCCCGAAAACGATATTTAAATATTATTTAACAATATTTAAAAAGAAAAAAATAAGAAAAGATATTTAAATAATTATTTGGAATTTAATTCAAGTAATTAAACAGAGTGATTTCAATTTCGTAATAAAATTGTAAAGTTGTTTAATTTTAATTATCCAACATATTTTTAAAAAGTTCAAAGAAAATGAACCAAAAAATATTTTAAAAATTTTTAAGTAAATACAAATTGAAATATCTGATAATGCTTCCAGTAATTTCCATTTATTTTGCCAATATTCCCTTCCATAATATTGGCACCAAATAAAAATATTAATAAAAAAAAGAAAAAAATCGAAATACTTAATAATAAGGTACCGAATGATATGTTCGGCAATATAATATGCAAGATGAATCTATCATTAAATCCATCCTTTTTCATATAAATTTTTTCAAAATTTGGCTAAGAAAAAAAAATGAAAAAGAAGATGAAAGATTAGGATTGTAAAAGAAAAAAAAAAATTACTGTCTCTTAAAATTTATTAAAAAGAAAAAATTTTAAATATTTTTTAAAGAAATGATTGAATTTTCCCAACAAAACAATTTCATAATTTGTAAATTTATTTTTATTTTATTTTTTTAGACAAAAAGTTTCATCGTATGCTATAATGATTTACAAGTTTAACACAAAAAAAGTAATATGATGGAATTTTGATCAAGTAAATAAAATCGAATTATATGAATAGGAAATGATTAACAAATACCATTATTGAAATATTATTCAATTATTCGAGTTTAACACGTTTTTCCAGTTTAACATTATTCGATTATTCGAGTATTATTCGAGTTTAACAAAAAAAAAAGTAGATATGATGGAATTTCGATTAAGTGAATAAAATCGAATTATAAGAATAGGAAATGATTAACAAATACCATTATTGAAATATTATTCAATTACCATATGAGGTACTTAATTCTAATCTTACTATAACATTTCGTAAAAACAACATTAGTTTTTAAAATAAATAGAAAAAAATTTGCAAATTCAAAGAGAAGATTATATGATTTTATTTTTTGCTTACATTATTGTTTCATTCATTTTTTTTTCTTTCTAAGCTTCATAAGATTAATGTGTGAAAATTACCAATACATGTGATTAATTTATGCAATACTTAGTAATTAAAGTACTTAATTATATCCTCAAAAAAATGATCATATAAGCCTTATCATACCTTTCCTATGCTTCACTGAACAATTCACTTATAAGGAATCGAATTATAGGGCAGGTGTTTACCATTAAAATATCAAAAATTTGATCTGAGGACAAATTCTATGCAAGATAATGATGAAACATTTTGCTATTTTTTATTCGTACGTTTTCATTCATATTTATTCATCAATTCATAATTAATTTATTAATTTCAATTAAATGCTTAATATCGGAAAAAAATTGCAAATTAAAGTTACAGTAATTAAAAAATTATTTTAATTATCGTATTGTTGAATAATACAAATAAATTGCTATTAACTTTTTTCTAGTTATAAAATATATTAAATAAAAGTTTTATTAGTTATTATTGAAAATTTTGAATTCGGTTTGAGATAATTTTCATAAATGTTACGGTAAATGTGAAAGGTAAATTAAATTAATAACTTATAATTATCAATTACTAATCATAATACTAATCATATGTTATTACTAGAATGATTTCTACCATTACAGTATGAAAAATGAATGATATAAATATTGGAAAAGACTTACCGAAAGTAATAAACAATAGTTTCATATTACATTTTTGCAAATATTGCATCATTATTATTACAATGTTGTTCGTTATAGAAATAAAGAAATAAAAAATGAATTGAATAATTAAATTGACACTTTTTATTTACTTTGTTAATTGAGGCAAAAAAAAAAAAGA
>NW_018108393.1:64125-68578 GCF_000183805.2 Loa loa | reverse complement strand
CATCATTATTATTACAATGTTGTTCGTTATAGAAATAAAGAAATAAGAAATAGAATTGAATAATTAAATTGACACTTTTTATTTACTTTGTTAATTGAGGCAAAAAAAAAAAAAAAAAAAAGAGAGAGTGAAAGAAACGAATGAACGATACGATTGTCAAACATATGTCATCGTTTGTCAACATCTATCAAATTACGTCACTACATGAAGCGATTCATTCTTTTATGCTCATATTTCTAATGACTTTTGTATTCTGTCACATCTGATACAATTTTACGACACGTTACGACGTTACGACACAAATGTTATGGCACGTTACAACGTTACCACACAAATGTTATGATACGTTGCAATGTTACCACACAACGTCAGAATTTTACGTACGTCATGATAATGTTATAACTTATTATGAAGAATAGGATAAATCATTATTTCAACATACTGATAGAACAAATATGATAAATGATAAATATGGAATGAAATATGCTAACCTTGAAAATGTGCTTTAATTTGCAGATAACTAACAGCTAATCGTAATACGCTAAGTTTGTCTAACCTGAAATATTAGTAAATTGATTATTGATCATTTTTAAATTACATTTTCAATTTTTATAAAATAATGTCAAATGATGACAAAAAAAAGCTTAATATTGTATTTTGGAAGATTTTTCACTGATCAAAAATAGTTCAATTAAATATTAGAATTTAATTTAAATAATAATAATTATTAAAATTCAATCATAATTGGAATAAAATTATGCAAAATTATTTGCCACGGAATTTGATTGATTGATTTGTTCCTGAATAATGATGTAAGAGAAATGTTTCTGTTGTTTGAAATTCAATTTACTGATAATAATCTCAGGAAATCGCGGGATAATTTTAAAATTTAGATAGCAAAAATTCTGGAGTATTTGCAAATTTCGAATAATAAAAAGTATTTTTTAATTTATAACATTTCAATTTAATTTTTTCCTTTGGTTTCTAATTAACCATTCCACTTTTTTAATTTCTAATTAATAGTTTTTAATCAATAAATCAATAATCCTGTAATGACGAATATGTTTTTCGCGCATAAAACTCAAATACCTTTCCTAATTTGGTATTATAATTTCAAGATAACAATTCTCCTTTGTATTATTTATGCTAACTTCTAGGGATAAATTAATTTTTCCAATACATTTCTTTCCCTTGTAATTATCATTACATCTTTGTCCAAATAGTATTATACTTTTCAATATGTTATTAATTTAAATGAAAGATTGAATAACTTAAAATACCTAATTACTATTTATTAATCTATCAATTAACGTTAGATAATTTGTTAATCATCTGAAAAAACAAACCTTCTCTTCTGATAATTCCAGTTATTTGTTAGTTTGATTTGAATTTGATGATAAAGAAGATTTAAATTTTATAATTAACCTTGAAATAACGTTTTGTTCATACGGTAATAATGCAGCAACAATTTCCAATTCACTGTTCAATCGTTCACGATGTCTTTTGCTAGGATTAGAAGCAATTCCAGGCTTTACTCCTTCTCGTATTCTGAAATTTGATTAAAAAAAAATAAAAACAAATTCATTTTTCTTTTTTTTTTTGCAATCCAAATTTTAAATGATTTCTTCTCACTAATTCTCATTTTTCAGTCTTTAAATTAAAATTTTTCCTTTCTTCAATATAATAATTGAATAATTGCATTATTTTTTTCGCTGACAAGTTTTGTTTTTCCTTTTAATTTTAATAAAATTTTGATTTTATTAAAATTAAAATGAATGGCTTAAAAATCTATTAAATGAATAAAATAATTTTGCAATGATAAATGTTATGAAAGATAGTAATTGATTTATTGCTTAATTGATTTTAAATTTATCATCAAATATGTCTTATTCTCCATGAAATCATTACTATTTTATAGCATCTATGATATTTCATGGAATACGGTAGTAACATTCAACAGCTGCTTTATGTTATAAAAGGAAAGAAGGAAGGAAGAAGGATGAAGCATTTTATTTGAATGAGTAAAATAAAATGTACCATTGATGATGATAGGAATGAGAGATAATTAATTATTAATTAATATATCGTTTCTTTGGTTCATTTATTCTCTTTTCATTCATTTCCTTTCAATTTCTCATATTTTGAATGTTAAGCAAGAAATGCAGAAATGCAGTAATAGCATGCATGCAGCATAGCGTGCTAACATAGATTGAATGCAAAATTGAAATCATCAAGTGTATGCTATACGAATAATAATTAATTTCCGAGAATTTACAAATATTTTCCGGATATTGCAAATAATTTTCTCGATTGATTATTGTGAAGTTAACACAAAAATTTGAATTTATTTTTTTTTCCTTTTGCTAACAATTTGAAAAGAAAAAAGTTAGAAAAGAAAAATAACAATAAATAATAATGTAGTTTGAAGTTAATCTCGGATTAGACTGAAATATCTGTAATTAATTAATTAATTAATTCTCAAACTTTTAGGACCTTTTTTTTCGCCTGTTTTACAATCATTCATTCTTCCACATATTTTAATTGTGTCATAAGAAATTGAAATGATGAAACATTATAGGAGTGAATTAAATTTATAACAGAAAAAGGCGAGAGAAAATGAATTCCTGGAATTCTTATTTTAAATTATTTAAATTCAATGTTTCAAAAAAAAATTACCATAATCTTTTCAGCTAAGCCATTTTAATTACATGAATTAATAAAAAAGAATGGGAAAAGATAGCATATAACAGTGTTACTTGAAAAAAATAAAAGTAAAATAGTCAAATTCTGATGGCAAATAAAGCATTAATTAAAATGAATAATAAAATTAATGCTCAAATAAAATTTAATTATTAATTGCATATATTTAAAGATGTGCGATTTTCTTTTTTTGTATTAAAATTTGAAATTTTTAATGACAAATTTGATAAATACATGTTTTAATGATTAATTTTTTCTTTTGAAATGACTTTTATTATTTTTGATTTCAAATGAAGTAATGAATAAATTTGAAATTTAAAAAAAACGAAACTGAAGTCATTTTTAAATATATTAAATTAAATTTAGATAAATTAACTGTAACAATTAATCGCCATTATGTTAAATTTTCTATTTCTTCGATTGCACGAATCACTATAGCTAGCAAATGGTAAGCAATTAATTAATTAAGATTCTTTTCTTGAAAGAGTAAAAATTTACTTTTCCTTTCTTAAGAAAATATGGAAATTATGGTACCAAAAGTGGGTACTATTCTAAAAAGCTTTTCTTTATAGTCTACTGTAATAAGTAAGTGTTTGGATAATTAGTTTGCTTGAATGAGAAAGTAATTATTGTTGCAATTATAATTTGTTTCACCATATTGCATATTGCAATGTGAAATTGGTAAAACTCTTTGTCGATACGGTTATTAATTCAGGTTATAAATCAGAACGTAATTATCATAAATCAATATTATAACTTGTAGATAATCTTCGTACTGTAATGTTTTGTTGGGTTACTTTTTATGTTTAAAGGTTATATTATTTAAGTAAGCTTACATATGTCATTTAATGCTTTTTAACTTATCATTTAATTGTTAAATTTGACAATATTTTAAAAATTTCCAACAAAAAAATATCTAAAAATATTAGATTAAATTTTTCATGCTTAATTATGCATAAATTTTTTCATCTCACCGCATTAAACCTATCGACTATTTGATAATGTATTTAAATTATTTCTGAGAAAATAAAGCGATCTAATTTTTTCATAAGTGAAGTGGAAGAATGAAACGTGAAAACGTGAAAACGTAAAAACGTCAAAACGTAAAAACATGGAAACTGCTGTAAGCAATATATGGCTTACATGGTGGATAAAATTAATTAATTAGATATCGATTATGTGTCAATTTCAATTTATGCCTATCTTATAAATAAATTTTTATTGTGCGCAAATTTATCGCGCATCTGCTTCTGAACTGGTTAAAAAAAAAAAATTTTCATTGATATTTGAGTTGGAAATTAAACTTTAATAAACTTTTAAATTTTAAGCTTATTTAAATCCTTTAAATCAATTAAATCTATTGCAATGAATTATAAAGAAGCTTATATAATGAAATTGGTGTTTAAGCTTCCATATTTTTAGAAAATAAAAATTTCTAAATTTGCAAAAATGAAATATTCCAATAATCCAATATTCAAATATATATTTATTGATAGTAATTTAAAATATTTCTATAAGAATATACCAAAGAATACATTCATAATTTTTATAAATACTTAATAATTATACTCAAATCATTCAAATATTTCTAAAATTAAATTACTATCATTAGAAAAGAAAAAAAAAGTGATAATAATAATAAAATAAAAATTTGGAAAATATATCAATGCATATCAGTTAGTTATCGGATTTTAAAGTTAGAAACAACAGTTATATTAGTATTAGTACTTTCATTACTACTACTACTACTACT
>NW_018108393.1:51296-64105 GCF_000183805.2 Loa loa | reverse complement strand
ATTTTAAGCTTATTTAAATCCTTTAAATCAATTAAATCTATTGCAATGAATTATAAAGAAGCTTATATAATGAAATTGGTGTTTAAGCTTCCATATTTTTAGAAAATAAAAATTTCTAAATTTGCAAAAATGAAATATTCCAATAATCCAATATTCAAATATATATTTATTGATAGTAATTTAAAATATTTCTATAAGAATATACCAAAGAATACATTCATAATTTTTATAAATACTTAATAATTATACTCAAATCATTCAAATATTTCTAAAATTAAATTACTATCATTAGAAAAGAAAAAAAAAGTGATAATAATAATAAAATAAAAATTTGGAAAATATATCAATGCATATCAGTTAGTTATCGGATTTTAAAGTTAGAAACAACAGTTATATTAGTATTAGTACTTTCATTACTACTACTACTACTACTACTACTACTACCACTACTACTACCACTACTATCATTACTACTACCACTACTACCTGTAACTACTTATTACTTACTAATAGTAAGTAAAAATAACAGTAACAATTACTACAATAGTAAAAGTTATTCATTGCTAAAACAATAAGATATCTTTTATTACAATAACAACAAAATAAATTATTACAATCTAATATGCTACAACAATAAGAAATATTACTGCTACAACAGCCTACCATTACAATTATTTTATTCCCATGAGTGTTTTCGAGATTTTCCAGTCAGGCAATATTTCGTGATGTTCAAAAATTGTGTCTCTTTTCCATCCTCCTCTTGCATTTCAGCTGACAGCAAAATTACTGCACGCCATATCATCATCATTTTGTCATACTACTCTTGCGCTTTTATATAGTTTTGATCATTTCTGTCATCTCAATAATATTTATTTATTAATCTATTTATTACATTTTGATTACCAATACTATATTTTAAATTTCGATTTTGATTTCAAATTATTTCAATTATTATATTATTTCAACAAAAAAAAAAAACAAATAACAACAACAGCAAAACATATATACAGTTTTTTTTTTTATTTTAATCAAAAAAATTTTCGAAATAATAATATTATCATTTATTGAATTATAATCATATTTCATGTTTCGTAATTAATTAATTAAGATGGTTATGTTATAAAATTATTTAAGTACTACAAATTTAAATATCATATTTTACTCATTGTATCTACTTTTTTATTAGTTCTATTTGTTTTATTGCTTTGTTTATTTGGAATTTATCATTCGTAATCATATCGTATCATTGAATTTTCTCAATCAGTTACAGTATTTATTATTATAGTTAGTATAAGCTTGCAGATTTTGTTGGTAGCATTCAAAGTGAATGCTTAGATAAGCGATAAAATACAAATACTCTTTGAATTTTATTAGTATTTGAAATTTTATTTCATACTTTTTCAATAGGTATTATGTCAAATTTTGCATACGATCATAAAGTAACCAAGTGTTTGGATACATTGAAATAATTGTCATCATTAATGTCATCACTGATATGGTGGCATTGAATGAATGGATGAAATAATGGGTGAAGTTTATCATTTCCTATTTAATGATAATTAAAAATCCAGAATAAAAGATAACAAACCGTTTAAAATTTCGTTGTCTCCGTTTATTGGCATACATATTTTCCGAGCATTGTACACAATTCAAAATCTGAAAATGCATTAAATTTTCATTTAAATTAATTTTAATAAAGACATATGATTTTTGAATTATTCTCGATGAATGTCAAAAAGCGATATGATAAATTTAAATCATTTCAAACATCCTCAATGATTGCTGTTATATTTCACAGTAGCAATTAAAGTTCGAATTTTTCTCAGAATAATTTAAAATTTAATTTAAAAATGTTATTACTTACGGTAGCGGATTAGCTTATCAATTTTCAATTCTGATGAAATTAGCACGACGTTTTCATTGTAATTATTTGAAAAAATTGATGATAATGAAATAATCAAATAAATATCATTTCCAATGATTTCAATGATCTAAAAATTAATTAATTGATTTGGAGCAATTTTCCTTTATAAAATGTTTGGATCATTTTAATAGTTAATTTAAAATTTCTTAATTATTAAAATAATTCCAATTTTTTATTTATGTTTTCTTTTCCTCTGTTTACTTTTTCTTTTATCTATCAACTTACTATTCATACTAGATTTAAATTCGAATTTTAATTCCATGATTTTAAATTGTATTACTCCTTGCAAATATTATTACTAAGCTAATAATAGCTTTAGAACTAATTTACAAACGATCATTCAATAATTATGATTAATTAAGAATTAAAATGAATTAATTAACATGTTGGGTAATTATTATGAAAAAAATTTTCATACATTTATTAATACAATATTATAACATTCGTTGTTAAGCATTATCACTATCAATAACATTATTATCATTATCACAATGACTATGAGACAATTACTTTTACCGATACAGCATAAACACGCAAATTGTTAGCATACTAAGAAAGAAGAAGAAAAAAAAAAGATCTATAGATAATGAATATATTATAGTATAATGTTCATTGCGTGTTACATGCAAATAAAAATATCGTTTTAACAAATAAAAGCTTTTCTGGAAAATGCCTTATAACATTTTGTTAGATAATTAATAGATACTTAATTACTCGAATAATAATAATTCAAAATAAAAGTAATGGAAAAAATGATTTGAAAAAAAAAATGATAGAGAAAATGATATATGATAAACTTACTTTAATAGGTGAAAAATTTCTCGAAATATATTTTAGAGGGAAATATTCTTGTTACTATTACACATACAATTTCTGTTAATGTTATTGTTTTTGGTGCTATCAATTTTTATGACAATGATATTCTAATTAATTAATTAACTGATTAGTACTACTATTATTTCTCTGTTTCTCATTACACTCTCTATCCTAATCTTTCCTTCTTTTCGTTTTTTTTTCTTTTTTTTTGGACAAAAAAAAAGTTTTGTATAAATTAAACGATTTTATTGATGTCACCGTGTCGTCGTTTTTAGGATGCTAAAAGGGAAATTTCAGAAAATTTCTTGCAGCACACTTTTGGATACGATTGATTCCCTTAAGTGGTTAATATTGCATTTTATCGGGCGTGGCTAAAGAAGATGATGAAAGAGGCGGAAAAGGAATATTGCGCCGATGATACTTACCATACATAGCAACGAAACGGGTGGTACCACAAACATTTCTCAAGGACATCATCATTATTCATCGTTTCTTAAATGTCACCAAGACGAAAAGGCGGAGAAATGATTACTTACCGTATTATTTTTCTTATTGAAGAAATGGATAAGCAAAATTGTGTCACATATTTGCTAACAGTTCATCGATCATATATGACTTATTTTGCTAAATCAATAATATTATTTTTAATTTTAATTTATTATTAATGCATTATTATTATTGCTTATAATAACAATTTATTAAAATAAACATCAAATATTTGTTTATTTTTTTTTCGAAATATTTTATAAAATTAAAGAAGAAACAATACAATATGGAAGAAGAAAAGAGGAAAAATTACGGTAATAAAATTTAAAAAAAAATAGTCCAAAAAAGTGTGTCAAAAATCTTTGCTAACAATGATAACAAACATTTAATGATAATTTAAACTTTTTTTAATTGTTTCTGTGGAATGTTGTAGCTTTTAATTATTGATATTCCGTGATATTCTAACACTGATGTCCCGTAATGTCCTATCATTGATGTCTCGTGATCATCCTATGACTGATATCCTGTAATGTCCCACTATTTAATAATCGTTGCATTTTTTTTTTAACCATCTAAATGGTTTTTTAGAATGTATAAATCTCGAATAAATCTTAAAAAATTTGCATATTTGATATTATAAAAATTAGAAAATATAAATAAAGGATCATTTTTAAGTTTAAGCTCTAATTTACAAAACCTTTCAAATAGCTATTAGCAGCTGTTTAGGTGTTGTTACAATATTTGATTGGAATTTTCGTTTTTTTTTTAAAAAAAAGTTCAAATATGAAAAATTTAAACAACTTGTTCAATACTAATAATATTTTGTTTGTAATGTCAATTTCATTGATAACATTCCATTTGTATTTGCTACTAATTGATAATATTTCACGTAGATTTAGTATGAAATGATAAAATGACACACAAATTTATCAATAATTAATGCTACTACTTCACCTATTTTATTTAGCTTTAAATTAATTTTATCAAAAAATCCAAGATATATTAGATTTTTTGATTACATATCAATGATTGATAATTGATTGATAAAAATCCAAAAAATTTAAGAGAGCCACAAATAAATTAACAAATACAAATTGATACTAAACTATCTCTTTTTTTTCTCTTCTTTTCAATTTCCGATTAGTCAATTAGTTTAATTATTAACAGTAATATAGCTCATATCAGTTAAATTTTACATTTTGGTTAAGCATTGATGATGCAAATTGATACTAAATATTAAGCTATCTCTTTTTGTTTCTCCTCTTTTCAATTTCCGATTAGTCAATTAGTTTAATTATTAACAGTAATATAGCTCATATCAGTTAAATTTTACATTTTGGTCAAGCATTGATGATGTAAAAAAGAATGGATAATATTCGTTATGTCATCTAAGCTTTCGCTTTTTTCTTTCATTTTTCGGAATTTTCATTTTATTTTATGCAAAAAATAAATTATAGAAATGTTTTATAAATTAAATTTTTTAGATATTTTTAAAATTCTCTTTGGTATATTTGTATAAATGTTTTGCAAATTAAATATGCTTCATTAAGTTATCATTTTAGAATAATCAAAATGAAGAAAATGAATGCATTACTAAGAGATATTGCTGATATCGTTGATAAGGTAACTAAAAATGTTTCATAAAATTTTGGAATTTTTTAAATCTTAAAAAAAATTTCCTGCCACTTTTTTTCTTTTAATAAATTAGATAATATTCTCAGGAGAGATAATTGTGGTTTATAAGTTTCGATGAAATTTTTAATTTTAATTATTTTTATCATTCGGTATAAAGGAGTTCATATTGGGTTAAGCAATAAAGCTTTTTTTTTTTTCAATGAAATTTCTGAAAATTCTAAAAAAAGATTTTATAAGGTTACTATAATATGTTAAGTAATTAAAATTTTTTGACAATTTAACTTAATGCTAATATAATTTTACTTATGGATTAAGCATAAATTAATTGTTAACTAAAATATCGATATTAGTCAGATAATGGGATTGTGATATCTTTTTGGAGTAATTAATACTTTTGAATTTTAATCAAATTTGTTTAATGATGAAATTATTTTCAATTTTTTTACACATTTATATTAAGGCACGTAAATCAGTGGAACGTCAAAATGAAGTAAATATAGCAATCGAAACTGGATTTGCCCGTTTCAATAATGAAGTCAATCAGAAATTAAATGAGGTTAGTTCAAAGTATAGGGGAAAAATCAATTTTTACTTTTGATTGGCTATTTTATAATATTTTATAACATTTGTAATGCTATTTATAATATTTTGTGATATATATTTTATAATATTTTACTATTTTATAATATTATACTATTTTATAATATTGGCTATTTTGTAATATTTTTTTTTTAATTTATCACATCTTTTGTAAAGATATTTGTTCATATTTTCAGTAATTAAATAATAATTATTCAATTTTAGTAAACATAATAAATTCAAAACAAAAAGTTTTCAATTTAAATAAATTATTTTTTGAATGATTTAATTGGTGCAAATAATTGCACGAAATAATAATTTATTCTTTGGATGGATTCAAAAAATTTTTTTAATATTTATACAATTTTAACGCTCTATTTAGAAGATATGTTTAAATCGAATAAGCAATCTTTGATTACAAATTAGTTCTTATATTTCGTGAAAAGTTTCATTGTTAATGGAATAATTGTAAATGTACTATGTGATCGGACAATCTTAATAATGCTGATAATGATAAGCACCAGAAAGAGATATACATGATAATAATTAAAATTTTTTAATTAATACCTGTTTTGAACTGTAATGGAATTATGTAAGTTTTGATAAATATATACCGAAAATGATTAAATTATATTTGTAAAAAGCATATTAAAATGAATGTTAAAATTTTATAATTAATATGCAACTTGAAATTAGATTTGTTTGAAGTTTCAATCATATTAAGGTTAACAAAAGTACAAATCTAAACTGATTAAATTGATAACAAACTTGCTTATATCAAATTAATAACTTTTTTCTTCTCATTAATTAATTAACCAATCAAAATTTCATTTTCCTCTTCAAATTCAGTTATACAATAGAATTTGCAAAATCAAGAAGGATTATGCACATCGAATTGAATTTTTGAAAAATATGTGCCAACATTACACTGATAACTTATCACATCGAATAAATACATTTGCATTTGATGAAATGGAAGTTCGACAAAAGTTGAACAAACTTGAATGGGACCTAATTTTTCTTCAAGTAATTATTTTTAAAATTTAAAAAAAATGGGTGCTTGTTTGCTTTTTTTTGAACATTTCAAATTTTTAATTTTTTTTTTAAATTTGAAAATGCTTTAAATATTAAAAAATTTCGAAATTTGAGAAAAGAAAAATGGGATAGCAATTTAATTTTTCTCATTCTAGTGGTAAATTTTAACTTTTTCTAAAAATTTTCAGGAAAAGATTTTGATATAAAGAAGAAAAAAGTTTTCCTTCTCCTTTTTTTTGTTTTTTAAATTTAAAAAATTTTCTTTTTCATACAGTGTGTTGGACGAACATTTATTGAAACAACAGCATCATATTTATCAGAAATTCATTTCGATAATATCGAACAAACGGTTAATTATGCCTAATTAAAATACTATAATTTGAAAATCGATAAGAGCTAATATGCATATATTAGGAGAAAATAAATTTGATGATGAAAATTTTCCAAAATCAAACTTTTCCTTCCTTTTTGTTGACAAAAAAAAAAATCCATAGCAACATTTCGAATTATATTTAACAGTTTTATATCACAGTGTCATTTCAAGTTAACTTTGACAATATTAAATTTTGCTATTATTTTAAGCTAAATTTAACACTTCAATTATGTCTATCCGATCTCCTGCAATTTAAAATATTTACAGCTTTATAAAACCAAAAAGCATCTTACTACAATCGATCATATCCTTGCTAATAGTCATAATCTTTCTATTGCACATGGTATAACTTTATCAACGGTAAAATTACCTTTACAAAATATAAAGTAATCTTATTCATTGGTTCCTTTTTATTCCAATCAGGAATGAAAAAGCTGTTGAAGATTGTATCATACATATTGTGATATGTATGATACAATCTTCAACAACTTTTTTTTTTCCATTCATTGTTTAATTGTTTTTTTTTAATAACATATTGATATACTAATTAATAAACTACAGGTACCACTATCTGTATCAAAAAAATCAGGTGATGAAAATAAGGTAAATGTTTTTTAATAGAAAAAATTTTTTCATTTAAATGAAAAACAATTGAAAAAAAAAAAAGGAAGAAAGCTCTCTATAAACTAATGGAAAATGCAATCAATTATGTAATCAGAAATGTTGGCATAACAAAAATATCAAAGAAAAAAAAACTTTAATTAATCCTTACATAATTGAATAATTTGGACATAAAATTCAACAAATTGTTAAATTAAAAAATGCATAAATATTTGAATTCTGTTTTAATAACAATTTATTGATAAAGAAAAAAATACAATAGTTCTATTACAATGTTACAGAACAGAAAAACTGTTGAAATAATTATTTATTACTACTAATTTTCAATGCTATTTATTATAAGTTAGAAACAGATGTATACTATTAATTTAAAATGTTAAGAATTATCTTTTTCTTCCTTTCGGAAAAAAAAATTCATTTTTAATTTTAGTTTACAGAAGTATTACGATTAGTTTCTAATTCAGTGGAAAATCTTCAACAATTACCGTGTACATTGGATGGTATGATTGATGGAGAATATGTAAATCATAATAATTTAGTGAATGAAGCAAAAAAATTGTTAACAATGTGTACTAATATTCAACAAAAAATTATGGTATATTTTTTTTGCTGAGAGAAATAAATTTGATTTCATTTGATTTAATCATATTTAAAAATTATTTCAGTTTTTCTTCTTAACTTGATAAGTTTTATACGTTTCCTTGTTCAATTTATTTGTTTGTTTGTTTTTTCTTTTTCGTTTTGAGAATGCTGAATCTATTAGTACAACAGAAAGCAACTATGCCAACAACGGTATTGAACCAATATTATCAACAGGTAATGTGTTATTTATGATAGATCAGTATGAAGTAAAATCAAACCTATTATCAACTTTGCGTTTCTTCTTTTTACAGATGACAGAATTATCAACACTTCGGACTTGAACAGCGAACAACAACAATAATTATGGAAATTATAGTTTACCAATAATGAATTTCGACGTAAAAATCTTACAAAACGATTCGATAATTTTCACGTTCTAAATTTGTTAAAAAAATCTGGAAAGAAAACTACTAATTATTTGGATTCTCCTATAGAGATTGCTGCTACTCTATCTTTGAAATTATAAATTTCCATGATATCAACGAGTAAATTTGGAGAACAAATGAATTAACAAGTATATCATGATATTATTAAAAGTCGTGGAAGTTGAGGAAAAAAAGTTGATCTCAAGAAAAAATTAAACATATTAATAAATTTCTATATTGCGCGATCATTTTAATTGGTAATAAAATCAGAATAGCCACATCTCTAACTTCAGTTAATCGCCTCTAATTCTCAGGTTTAACGCGCCTAGCATCAAATAAACAGTAAAACTAATATGCACCACCTTTTTAACGATCAAGGTTATCTCAGCTTTTCCTCGTAATGTCATACATGCTAATGAACAGTAGTGATCTCAGGTACCTAAAAACATAGGAAAATATTTCGTTTTCCTTTTTTACCAAACTCAGATTCAGATTTTTCTACATAGGAAATATTTTACTTAATTCAAAAAATTTTAAGTACAATCAAAATTAGCACGAAATTTACAACGATATAAATTACAGTTACACATTTCCAAAGCAATATCTGGAAGTAACGTGTCAGCGAAATGCTACCAAATTACTTCATTAATGGTCTCCTCGTCAGAGAAATAAAAGAGAAACATGTTCAAGATCAAACATGATGGAGGGAATGAACCCCCTTTAGCTATCTCGAAATTCAAAATTCATGACTTGGATTATAGCATATCCATCCGATATATCAACTGATCGCATTTGATATCTGTTACAGAAACTGCTTTGACAATTGACTTTGCATTTCTCCTATATCTGCAAGATTTTTGGACTAAAATATGTATCATTTTTGGAAGCGAGAAGGTAAAGTTATCTGGAATGGATTATTCATAAAATTGATTGGATTTTAAGTAAGAACGAGGTTAGACTTTATAAAACAATTCAACAAGCGTGAGAAGGTCCCATTAATAGAATCATACAATAGTACCGTATAAGTTCATGATTAATCATTGGAAGAGAAAATTCTTCACATCAGTTTTGTCTTAACGCTGCTAAACGTTGTGTTAGTTCATCATTTTCCGCTGCTGATGTTGAAACTTTGCCACCAATTGATGCTGTTGATGGCATTTCCATGTTCAATTCCAATCTGCAATTTCACGCTTTTAAATGAGATAAGTTTGAATATGCCATACAAAGTATTGCTCGTCTTTTTTTTTTTAAGTTGGTTCCCAAAGAGAATTAGAAATGTAAGTAAAATTACGCTGTTTCGTTTTTTCTTTGAATACTATTCTTAGAAACTTCCTACTTGCCAATAAAAAGACATCTTGTATTACCAAATGACAGTTGCAGGAAAACCGGAGGAAGAGAATGAGGAAAACATAGAAGAAAAAGAAGGTACCACAAAAAGTAATACTATACATAGTTGACGGAAGACGAACCAGAGTTAAAAATAAATGGTGTGAGGTAGGATGACCTAACATAACTGTGTTTGGTATATAACTGTAATTCAATAACATCAATAAAGTAATATCACGAATCTAAGTTATCCTAGAACAATCTCTGCCTGCTTATGTAAGATAAAAATAGAACCAGATCTAAAGGCCAGTGAAAAAGGAAAACATACCCAGCCTTATCTGCCGCTTCCTGGATTAAAGCATTAACTTGTGCTTGAGGTGCATTCAGAGTTGTCGTGGCTGTCATAGAACCTTCCATTGTGGCAGACTGTACATCCAGATTTTCAAAATCTTTCTCGAACCGATCCATCAAATTCTGCACTTTTTCCAAATTCATTGAGCGCAAGGCTGATTCCATCGCTTTCACAACACCAGACATACTTTGGGTTACACGTTTTTGTGTCGCGGCCGTCTGCAATAGTGAGCATTTTGCATCATGCTAAATAATCCTAAATCTCTTTTTCTTCTAAAGAAAAATGGAATGTATAAATAATCTTCACAATATTTCGTTTACTTCGAACATATTGAGAACTTATCCGAAGAATAGACTAGAGAAAAGCTACAACATCTTAAACCTTCCTGACATTAACGTGCTACTACATTTACAACATGTTACTGAATGACCGAATCTTTTTATGCCAAAAGCTAAGTACTGTATACATCAAATAAAACTAAAACGAACTTGCACACGCGCTGCCACTGCGTCAATTCGCGCCGACATCCTTAAATAATTTAATGCTTCATTCTTCTTACGTATTGCATTCTCAGCGTGTACCTGCGCTACTTCCATATTACCTTTCTGTAATGATGCACCAACAATTTATATGGAAAAACTTCTTGGAAGATAAAAACATCGAAAAAGTAAAATCAATGCGCAAGTAAAATCAAAAATCGAAAAAGTAAAGTCAATGCGTGCGTGTGACGTCAGCATTTGCTTTACTCATAACTTGAATAGAACACGTAAAAGAAATGCTATGGGGAAAAAGTTGTGAGAAAAAGAAACCTTTATTGCATTTGTCAATTTCGTCTTCTCTGCTTTCTCTTCTTTTTCGCATTTTTTCGAATTTCGTTGCAGCTCCTTTGAAGCAAACTTCAAATTGAAAAGATGGTCTAAAAGTTCTGTGCAAAAATTAGCAAAATTCAACAAAATATACATCAAAAGTATGTTGCAAGTAATCACTGGAAGAAGCCTACTGTCAAGATTTGAGTTAAAAAGATGAGCAGATTATTGTCGAAACCTATGAATGTGAACAAGTAAGAGAACGCACGTTATAAAAATGATATAAGATCTTTGTATTTCTCTTCTTTTTTCATTTCTTTTACTCTGAGGAAAAAAAAAGCGCGTAAGCATTACAAAACGACGTATGATGGAAATTTGTCAATTTATGAGTATTATACGAATAAACCTTACTATCTAATGACATCTATAGTTGTTGACAATATGAAATTGCTAAACCGTTACGTGCGAACCTGAAATTCACAAACGTAAACCTACAATTATCCATAATTTTCCCATGTAAATTTGAAAAATATAAATAAAAGCAAAAGAATAAACATTCAGTCTATTCCTGCGATTAGACCATCCATATTGCATACATATGCCTAACAAAATAATAAAACATATAACTGACCAAAACTACTACGTATATCCATCCATATCAAATTTATTGGCCCATGATTCATCATGCGGGAAGCTCTATGCAATTTCTCTTCTCAAGTTAATGTTTATTATCTGAAATATCTGCTAGCTTAATTTATCCTATCTTGCAGTTGAATAAATAAGTAAGCAGTGCTAAGGTATATATATGTATATTTGTTCATAAACATATATACATTTGATATCAATTTTTGACTTTATGAAAATAAATTTTATTTATCAAATTTTAAGTTAAATTTAGCAAACATTTTTAACGCAATTTTACCTTAAATGATAATTCTATTGTTGAATAACATTAATATTACTATACAGAAATAGATTCAATTTTAAAATTCTCTATCATTCCTCTTTCTCTTCTTTCTTTCCATCTTTTTACTTATCTTTTTCTTTTACATCATTCATTTTTGTCTTTCTTTTTTTTTAATGAACGAATATTTTATCATTTCCATAGCCGATTATTTCAACAATGACCATATTTTTTCTTTCCACTGATTGTATGAATACAATGATAGATAGCTTTGTTGTCACCAAAATTAAATTACGATGACAGCAAAGCTATATAATTTATTAAAATATTTATTCAATTCAACCAAAAATATTTCCATTTCTTTCAAATTTATAATAAAAAGGAATGTAAAGTATTTTTGAAACAAATAAAAAAGAACGAAAAAAGGCAACAACATTTGACAGCAATTATATCAATCAAAAGGGAATGAATTTAAAAGGAATGATTAATTGCCATTGCTGTTTCTTTTGATGAAATGATTGAAATTGAAAGAATACTTTTCCACATTTAATGAATAAATGTAATAACTAAGAATTGTTAACAATCAAACGAAACATTCATTTACATTTTCCCTTTATTTTACATATTATATTCATAGATATGTTTGACAATGTGACATCTTGTCAAAATCAATTCTCTTTTTGTATACTTTAGCTTTCCATATAAGCAATAATTATTAGCTTTTGTAATTATCAGAAAAAATATGATGATTTTTTATGTATTGTAATTCTATATTTAATTATGCTTATTATATTTTAATGGAATTGTCATGATCTTTTGGATATATTGTGTAGAAAGATCGCCATAACGATAATAACAATAAACAGCAGTAATTAATAATAATAATAATGATAATAATAATAATAATAATAATAATAATAATAATAATAATAATAATAATAATAA
>NW_018108393.1:48487-50215 GCF_000183805.2 Loa loa | reverse complement strand
CAGTATCACAGCAGTGTTCAGGTATTCTGGTAATATTCCAGTATCACAGCAGTGTTCAGGTATTCGGGTAATATTCCAGTATCACAGCAGTGTTCAGGTATTCGGGTAATATTCCAGTATCACAACAGTGTTCGGGTATTCGGGTAGTATTTCAGTATCACAACAGTGTTAGGGTATTCTGGTAATATTCCAGTATCTCAGCAATCTTAGTTCATATGAAGTTTTGTCCTGTGATTTTTCTCATAACTTCATTTTTCTGAATCATTGAATGAAATGTTTATTTACAATTTTCATTTGTTATTGTTTAAATCAATATTATGATAATTATCGTTATTATCATTAAGCTTTTCATTGTTAATTTTAACTTAATATTTATGTTTAGTTTATTGTTTTCTAATATTTCTAATTTATAGAACAAAATAGATTCTTCTTGTTTGTCAACTCATTTCTTAAAAGTTTTTGGTTGAATTTTTTAATTTTAATTGATATAACATTTTTACTGATTTTATTCTATGTGACATTTCTTTGCTTCTTCCCCATCTCTGTCACCTGTAATTTCTTTTACCCTTGCTAATTTTTACATATCATAATGAACTTTGAACTCATTGATCAGTAAAATTTTAACCTTATATAAATTTCTTATTTCTGCGTGTAGCTGTTTGTGTATATTCTCTAAAACTAATTAAATATTCACTTCTTCCTTTCAAAATCATAATGGAAGATGATAATTCTTATTCTTCCTTCATTTCATATTCTTTATTTAATTATCTAATTCGGTAATCATCTCTCAATAATTATTTCAATCCTTGAATATTCTAAATCCTCACCTATAACTTCTAACTTTTGTATCATTTTAACAATTAATTACCATTCTGGATCATTCCTTATGACGGAATGTAATTTATTATAAAGTTATTTTTTAATGATATATAATTTCTTCGAATGATGTCATAGCTTTTTTGGAGGAATATCATAGCCATTAATAGCTTGCAAGATGTTTTCTTTGAAATAAGAAATTAGATAAATCAATTTTTGAATATTTGATATCATTTGAAAATGTACTGTAACATTAAAGCTATTCCAGAATTTTCTTTTAGTTTTTTTTTTTTTGGTCACCATTAAATGTTAGCAATGATAATTGTCGTAAAAGATTGCTTTCCTTTTTTTTATTAAAGAAATATTAAATTGAAATAAAGGGAAGTTTATGTGAATTGTTTTAGTCCTAAAATTGATACAAATAAATTAGTACTAAGATTTATTGTTATATTAACAAGATGAGATGAGAATACAAGAATATAGGATTATTGTAGTATTAAACGGATAGGAGGGATACATTTAGGACAGGACAGTTGTCGGTCATTGGTCATCGGTAAAGGAAAGGGGACAAGACTTGTTTAGCGGGTTAAAAAAAGCTCTAACAATATGAGGACATTTATACGTTTATATCATTTAAACTATTTGGCATAAAACCAGAAAAATACAAAAAATCATAATATTTACATTTGTCTACTTGGCAGAAGACCAAGAAATATTAAATTATGATGTTTACATTTAACAATTTGTCAAAGATCAAGTGATTTTGCAATACATATTATGAATTTTCTCGGTTTTTCGACAGTAATTGAGATAAATTTACTCTTGTCTAATAAGCTATTTGAAATGAGCCTTGGCTTACACATTGAAGTAGTAATTCGATACATAGTTACAGTTGAAATGAGCCTTGGCTTA
>NW_018108393.1:45541-48121 GCF_000183805.2 Loa loa | reverse complement strand
AAATAACTATTATATTACAAATTTTTGCTATTATTAATTCAATTCATTTATTTCGGTATTATTTCTATAATACTTCGATTATTTCGGTAACATTTCTATATTATGAAATTATTTCCATTTTTCAATAATTAAAATGTACTTTTCTAGTTTTTTCTTTTTTTTTTAATTATTGAAATTAGTTGAAAGTTTAACACAACACATTCATTATTTTTTTTTTTTTTTTTTTTTTCTAACAAAGCAAGCAATGGATGTCATTTGTCGAATAATCGTTATGAATGTCATCTGTCGCATAATCGATCCTTTTCATTAAATTGTCAAATTTTTATGTAAAATAAAAATTATAGTTATCTTTGTTTATTTATCTTATTTATTTATTCATTTGTATATTTGTTTATTTGTTAATTAATAATGTTAATTAATAGTTTATTCGTTAATTAACAAGTTAATTAATAATTTATTAATTACAATTGATAATAATGTGGGGAAATTTGTTAATTAATTAATTATAATTGATAATAATGTGGGAAAATTTATCAAATGATAATGATTAATGGATTGTATTGCACTGATAACATTCATCTTACTCATCCTTTTTTGTTCAACTTTCTTATCATTGTTGCTTAGATTGTTTAACCTTCTTTTTTTTGACTATAAATTGGAAAAGTATCATTTATAATAGCTATTTCACACTTTGTTTCCTTCATACATATATCATTTTACTAGCATTAATTAAACTGTTTTTTCTTTTTTGCTTAATTCGAGATTAAATAAATTGTAAAAGTTATGAATTAATTTATTGGCATGTTCTATTATTGTTTAGATTGTTTAGCTTCTTTTTTTTTTTAGAATTGCAAATTTAAAAAAGAATTTTGAGTTTAATCAATTAATTCTTTTTGGGGATTATTTATCAATTTAGTATATGTAATAAAGCGCAAAGGTCAGCATTGAGAGGTAAGGTCCATTTGGCATTTGTGATGGAATGACGGGGTCAATTTGGCATATGTGTAAAGAGCAAAGGTCAGTTTGGCATATGTGAAGGAGCGCGAAGGTCATCAGTATGGAGAGCTAAAGTCCATTTGATATTAGTGATGGAATACACGATCAATTTGGTATGTGTTTGAAGAGCAAGGGTCAGTCTGTCATATGTGTTAAAAAGTCAGGGTCAGTTTGATATCTGTGTGCGTCTGTGTGTGTATGTATGTATGTGTATGTGTGTGTGTATGTGTATGTGTGTGTGTGTATGTATGTGTATGTGTGTATGTGTGTGTGTGTGTGTTTGAAGAACATAGATTAGTATAATATTGTGATGAACTCCTGTACTGTGGCTTTTGTTTGCTTTCACTTTGACATGATTTGTCTTTCTAAAATATAAAAGATGAGGTACTAATATTTCCCGATGATACTTTTTAATAGATCTTTTCTTTTCTTTTTTTCATTCATATTTTTGAAAGAGTTAAATTAATTGTTTAATTTCTTTAAATTAAATTAATTATTTAATTTTTCTTATTGTTATATTTGAAATCATATTATCATTACTTTTTTAATAATTCTCTAAGAAGTAAATTATAGCTGGGAAATGTGTATGGTTTACGTGAAATACGTGTAATCAGTGGTATACATTTATCAGTTACACGTAATACAAATTTAGTATTCATTTAGAATATATGATTTTATTTGAACCAAATATAAACCAGTATGTTTTGTTTGATTTTAATTTAAAAAATTTGGAAGATTAGAAATTGATACAATATAACTTACTATTTCATCTCTTAGCTTTGATTTTAAATTAGAAGGAAATTTCAAATCTAATCAATAACTCTTTTGATGATTTACTAAGGGATTTGAGCATATGTAAAAGAGCGCGAAGGTCATTCTGACATATCTGATAGCAAGTGAAGGTCATCGTTAGTATAACGTTCTGATGACCTCCTGCGCTGTGATTCCTTTATTTTACTCGTGTTTTCATTTATATTTGTTCATTTAAGATATTCTAAAAGTTTGGAAAAGAAACACAAAACCATCTTGGAACCAACTTTCAGATGAATGATATGTACTTCATTATCTTTAATTTAGTTAATCCAAAAAATTGTTCGTATTTTATTCATGTTTTTTATTGTCATTTTTTTCTTCTAATTCTTATTTTGTTTCATTTTACGTTTTATTTCTGACTTTTTACGTTTACTTATTCAATTTGTCATTTTAATTTAATTTCGGAATTTGAAATCAAAACAAAAAATTGAATTCAATCAATAAATACCAAGCAAATTTATCATTACAATGGCAGAAAAGATGGGACAGAAAGGTGTTGCACAACGTTCCTTTCACATTCTTCTCATCATTTCCTTTTGGCTTCATTCGTCTGAGATATCTCAGGACAAGGGCTAATTGGTAAGGGTTCGGGGTTTCTGGTTGATTAATAGATAGCATATTGCCAGTGTGACTTTTCCTCATTGTTTCCCTTTTTTTTGTTCTCGAAGAACTTTCTAATCCTTTTCGATATATTTTTTTATTGTTATTAGAAAAACATTAGTTTCGTTTTCTATCTCATACTGCTGCTTAAGCATTTTTTCTATTATTTTT
>NW_018108393.1:40037-45454 GCF_000183805.2 Loa loa | reverse complement strand
ACTTTTACGTTTACTTATTTAATTTGTCATTTTAATTTAATTTCGGAATTTAAAAATCAAAACAAAAAATTGAATTCAATCAATAAATACCAAGCAAATTTATCATTACAATGGTTTAGCAGAAAAGATGGGACAGAAAGGTGTTGCACAACGTTCCTTTCACATTCTTTTCATCATTTCCTTTTGGCTTCATTCCTCTGAGATATCTCAGGACAAGGGCTAGTTGGTAAGGGTTCGAGGTTTCTGGTTGATTAATAGATAGCATATTGCCAGTATGACTTTTCCTCATTGTTTCCCTTTTTTTTTTGTTCTCGAAGAACTTTCTAATCCTTTTCGATATATTTTTTTTATTGTTATTAGAAAAACATTAGTTTCGTTTTCTATCTCATACTGCTGCTTAAGCATTTTTTTCTATTAATTTTTAGCCTTTCCTTAATTTCGCATCGTATTAGTTACGTAATTTGGACATTTATTTATTCACTTATTTCTATAACGGTAAAACATTTACAGTTCAATTTGCCCTATAACTTCGTTCAAATCACTTGAAAAACATCTGCTTAATATGATTGCATCAATTAAAATGTTCAAAATATACGTTGGAATTTTAATTTAAGAGCTGACGTACACATACGTAAGCAATTAAAATATCGGAGTAACGTCAGAATTTCATTTTATTTAAATTTGATTTAATCAAATCGTCTTAAGGTTCAACATTTTTAGCATTCTGGGGGAAATCTAAGTACCAGATAATCATTTCTCAATTTGATACCTTTTGAAAGAATGATTCGAGGTTGGAATACCGTACCACAAGCATTTATTGCTTCATTGTTTACATGGGGTGTTACCGCTCTTGGTGCAGCCATTGTTTTCTTCACACCGCCGTCGAGTAAAAAACTACTGGGTAAGCGCAAAATAAAATTTCGACTTATAAATTTTTCGCACTAAATCGATGAAAAACTAATTGCCTGACTTCATGCAACATCATCTTTTCTTCCTCAGTTTGCAAATATTTTTCTTTTTCTTTTTTTTTTCAAGACAACTTGAGTTTAAAAAACCGGAATAGTCAGGTAATAATTTCGATGCATTTAAGGTTAGTTAACTAATTCAAATGAGCAAAATAGTTGAACTCCGGCAAAGACTCGAACTTGAAACTGAAGGAGCAGGAATTAAAGTGAGCACCAGTAGTCATTATTTCGACTTAAGCAAATAAAGTTAAGTGACCAACTTAGACGTAGCTACTAAGATAACGTTAGAATTACGATTCACCGAGAATTTATTTTAAAATCTACTCAAATAAATAAGATATTGAATTATTTAATATCTACTCAAACTGAGTGAATAAAATAGTGATTCGGATCAAAGCTTGTTTCCGTGCTGCAGATATTAGTTTGGGTTTTGCTGCTGGAATTATGACAGCAGCATCATTTTGGAGTTTGTTAGCACCGGCAATCGAATTAGCAGCAGTAGAAATGGGCTCCTTTGCATTTCTTCCAGTCGCAGTTGGTTTTGCTGTTGGAGCAGCTTTTGTATATGCTGCTGATCGGATAATGCCAAGGTAAGGGAGAGAATTGTTGCTGTGCATGATAGTTCCATTGACAAAAATTGTATTTTGTTACATTTTGGTGTTGTGTTTTTTGAAAGTATGCATATAAGTTCTGTACAGATTTTTTTTTATCACCAAACCAACATATTTCTATTCGAAATTCTCAGATTTTCAAGGGTTTCAGAGTCTCTAAAAATCATAAAATTTCTCTCTTTCATAACTTTTTGCGTAACTTGAATAGCTAATGAAGACGTAACATTTGAAAATGTTTTCTTTCTGAAATAAAAAAGAGTTTTAAATTTTGTAGAAAAAGAGTTGTTATTCTTTGGTTCAATTTTAGTTGTGTGCTTTCGGACATCTCAGTGGTGGATCTGTTAAAGGAAGATGCCGCGGTAGTCGATACTAAAGCAGTTAAACCGTTGGATGTAATTGTTGAAGAAAGCATATCAATGGTGAAACTTAAGGAATCAAACGATAATATTGCACGGTATGGATCTGCTCCTGCAAAAACATCTGGTCAAATAATCCATCACTGAACTGCGGAAAATAGGTGTAGGTGTCCATCTACTCTACCGTGATAGAGTTAGCCTTGCTTGAAACTTGCTTATACAGTTTACCTTTTTCCGTTTTGTTTCAAAAACAACAAATTACTTTCCTGACCTTAAAAAAGAGTTGAAATAATTGTCTGATATTTCAGCTCTTTCGTCCCTTTTTCTCTGAACCGGAGTATACCATGGATTTTATTTTCTTCGTTTTGTACAAAAAATCATTTTCGAATATTTTCGCTTTGCTTTTTAAAGCTTTAATCACCGTACATTGCTATATTTTGTCTGCTGTCGACAAAAAAAGCAGTTCATTGTAATTACTTTATGAATTTTCAAGGTCTGACAAAGTTCATAAGAGAAAGTTATTCACGTAAAACAGGCTTAACTGATCTTATTTGTCAGTAGATAAAATGCACTTTTTAATTAACATTAAAAAAATCATTGAGACGCTTGCATTCGTCGTCCACCTGATAACAAAAAGTGTAGCGAGATATGACATATATATATATATATGGCTACAACAATATCAACGGATTAAATAAGTCTGATTTGAAAAATCCGTGCTATATTTTTGCTATGTCACATGAGCGGTCCCGAACTGGCATAGCTTCGCCACTGAATCACATTGTCACATTTCATTAGTTTTGATCCTTGAGTATTAGAATTGATTCTATTGGTTTGCCAAGACGTCACATTAGTTATTACTTGGAAACTTAAGTGTTCTATGCTTTTTATGTTTCTCGCAATATTTCTTTCCTGTGAAACTTTGCATGTAGCTTGGCTTGCTCGAACAACCAAAAAAGTTACACAGATATCTAAGGCAGAATAATACTATTTCATTTTAGGATCCATCAGACGGATGATTCCACAGCTACTGCTAACAATGCGGATGGAAATACTTCAGATGCAACAACAACAGCTGTAACAGTGATGGAAAATGGCAATCGAGCAGTTGATAAAGAACAGGCTCTTATCTCATCTGTTTCGTGGCGGCGCATCCTTTTGTTAATTGTTGCTATCACGGTGCATAACATTCCGGAAGGTTTAGCTGTTGGTGTTGCATTTGGTATGTGTTCGATTTTTTTCTTTTTTTCTTATATCTACATTAGAATTTTTTGGCGAGATGAAGTATGTGTATTGCCTCTTTTACTTGGTTTTCGCATATTTTTTAATCTAAACATTCCTCCTCTGGTTTACATGGTACTTTTTCATAAAATTCATGTATCGTCTATCTTTCGTGTAATTTAACATCAAACATTGGTCCAAGTTTAGGAATTATTTTCTAAAATCCTTTTTTCTGATTTGTTTTATCACAGCTTTGAACGGTTTGTCGGACGCTTACATTTTTGTAAATTTTTCACTTTTAGCTTTTTTTTTCATCTGTTGTCGCAGTTCGTAACAATTGTATGAATTTTTGTATGAATTGAAATTTATATACATCGAATAAACCAATCCCCTTAAATTTTGGGGCAATTTGAGAAATTAAAATTCTTTATATTCGGTCACGAAAATTAAGCTCATTGGTTACATGGGATTTGGGAGAACGATCGAAACATTGGTTCTCTGCATCTCAGAAGTCGTCTTATCTTGAAATAATTTTTAAACTTATTTATAGGTTCTATTGGGAAAACAGCCAAGGCAACCTTCGAATCGGCTTTTGCATTGGCTATTGGTATTGGTTTGCAAAATTTCCCGGAAGGACTAGCCGTTTCACTTCCACTCGCTGCTTTCGGTCATAGTAAACTAAAGTCTTTCTTTTACGGGCAACTATCCGGTTAGTTGTGGCGATTTTTTTCGGAAGTCCGAAAGTCTGTATATGTTTTCCTTTTCTTTTTCCAAACTCCAAATTAACTTGTAATGCAACCGAAATTAAAGTTTGGAAAATTTAACATCTAAAACAATATCATCAGTTTTCCTTCCTTCTTTTGATCAGAAAATTAATTTTTTATAATGACTTAACGTCGGATGTATGTAATGACGCGATTTGACGGTTAAAATTGTGAAAGTTGTTTCAAGAGGGTGAAGTTTTAGTGCTGCTGATTACACTTTAGGGAACATTTGAACAGTTTTACGAAGACTGTAATTGCATAGTCCTAGATAACGAATTTTTGAAAACTTATTGTAGTCTTTGGTATTTTCCCAATAAAGTCAAGTATTTGCTTTTTCATTTTTTGTGAAGTTATGAATTTCAAAATTTTTGTGGAGTTTTCCACGAGAAAGTGGGTGTTTTCTTCAATGAGGTAAAGGGGGACAGATAATTACATGAGAATAATCTTCCACTTCATTCATGTATAGATATATATTCTTCCTTGGAATGATTTTTTCTTCAGGTGTGGTAGAGCCATTGGGAGCATTAGCTGGTTCAACTGTCGTGATCATAATGGAACCGATTTTACCGTATGCTTTAAGTTTTGCTGCAGGTGCAATGATTTATGTTGTTCTGGATGATATTATACCGGAAGCACAACGAAATGGTAATGGTCGATTGGCATCTATAAGTTCAATTGTTGGTTTCTTGGTTATGATGGCGTTGGATGTTGGTTTGGGCTGATTATAACAATAACAATAATAGTTTCAAATCTTGCAATTAAACTTACTTTTGTCAGTTTTGTTGATTTTGTCAAGTTTTTGTTATTTTTTTATGCACTTTACTTTTAAATTATCACTTAGTTTTACCATTTGTCTAAACACTGTAAGTGTTGGTTTCTTCGTACTGGTTCTGTTGATGACGATTCTGGATGAAGATTGGGATCGGTAAGGTTATTGTGGGCTGTTATGCCATTTTATTTCAGGGAAATAGGATAGGAAGTAGGGTATCAAAACTTGGTTCGGTGTTATGATTTGGAGAAAAGATGCTGGTTTAATCTGTTTTTAACAAGTAATTCAGTTAAAATTTTCGCCAAGTTTGGAAGATTTTTGTGATAAAAGATTTTTGCAAAATTAATAAAATACCTCCTAAGCTCAAAAGCTCTGAAAAAATTCGGCAATGTTCACAATGGTCTGTCGCTTCGCTGCCTATGAAATTTCAGTAGTTTTATGCACATGTAATGCATGTCTTATAATAATTATCTTCTCTATTGAAACAGTTTTAATTACTTTTCAATGCCTTTCTGCTATTGAATTTCTCATCAGTGTTTCTAAACGACTAAACCTATTGCACTGTTTAGGTAATCGAGTGAAAACGTGGAATAGCTGATTTCCTAAATAGTTGTTGTAAAATACTAAATACTGAATTGTGCTAACTTGTTCCTGGAATATTTCAATATTGTTCTTTCAGCCTAGAAAATGTATTAACTTATTCCTCTAACAGTTCGATATTGTTCTTCCCA
>NW_018108393.1:37951-39702 GCF_000183805.2 Loa loa | reverse complement strand
CTTATTCCTGTAACAGTTCGATATTATTCTTCCCAAAAAATGTATTAACTTATTCCTGTAACAGTTCGATATTATTCTTCCCAAAAAATGTATTAACTTATTCCTGTAACAGTTCGATATTGTATCGAACATAGCAGAAAATGTACTAACTTATTCCTGTAATAGTTCGGTATTGTTCTTTCATTCCAGAAAATGTGCTAACTTATTCCTGTAACAATTCGATATTGTTCTTTCCAGAAAATGATTCGATGAATCAAACGATAATTCACTTATTGCTTGGTTGTTGAAATAATAATATTCATAGTTTCTTTCAAAATTTCTAGACATTCCAAAGTTTCAAAATATTTCACTTACATATCATTGTCAACATATATCAGCCTTATTTATTCACTGCTTATTATAATGAACGTGTATATAGCAATAACTTTAAAGGAATAAGATCACTTTAAAATTTCTCATTACATTAAATTGCTGATTAAAATCAATTTATATGCTTATTCTTATTCTTTGCTCTTTTTCTTGTTTAGTTGGTGGGATATGATATCCTTGAAAGGAAGCATTTATAAATAATGATATGTACGTTAATTTTGGCATCGGATAGTGTTGAAAAGGAGGAAAATAGCATTGCTGTTTATTTCACAGTTATGCTTTCAGTGTCGTAAAAGAATTACTAAGTTATGTAGAGATTTGTAAGGTACCGACTACAAGTTTATCCAGTTTCCGAGGCATTGGTCACCGATATCGGTTGAGCACTTTTTCCAAGAGATGACATTATTTGAGATGTGTCTAAGCCTGCCTTTTTTTCTTCCTTACATCACAATGACACTGAGGTATCTAGCAGAAGTACTACAACGTTAAATAAATTGATTTTAATGTTGTAATGAAAATGAATTAAATTTCTAGAAATTGAAATTAGACCTCATGCTTTAATCTTTACATCTCTCAGAAAGTATTCCAATATTTCTCAGTTCTATTTTTATTGTTACAATTTCCTAATTGATGATTTTACATTTAAATTATTGCATACTATTTTGAACATTTATACATATGCATTTGCCACATAGGAGATAAAAGTCATATAGAATATCATATGCAGAATTGATTTAATTAATAAACAATCATAATTTGAGTCCTGTTAACTATTTATTTTGAATGTCTCATTTGTCTAAAACTAGCACTTTTATCGATTGGAGCATCTAAACATAACCAAAATTGAAGCATAGTTTATGATAAGATGGATGGTACTTTCATACAATTTATGTTAAAGAAATTTATTTTATCTGTGAAACATTAAGGTAGTAAATCCAGGAATTATTCACTGTATTGAATCTTCTGCGCGGAATTGGTTGGAAGAAATGAATTAACGGGCCTGTCATTGTCTGAATATCCGGATGTCATTGTGTTGAGCATCAGTGACATCGGTGACCTTGCTTATTTCCTGAATCGTCCAAGTAATGATGACATAATCTGTGCGTGAAAAAAGAAAAAAAAGCTATGAACCGTGCACTTTGTGATGAATATTTGTACTCTAGAGCAATTGGAATTACTTAAAATACTAGCTGATTTAAATTTTTCATCAAATAGAGATTGCTTTAGTAGATGTCAAGCAATCTTTTAACATCCGTCATATTGGTCGATGAAACTATTAACATAGTTGTAGTTTGTTTGATATTCACTGACCAAAGATGTCCATTGAACTAGAACTATTATATTGCACATTCATAACTAGAACTATTATATTGCACATTCAT
>NW_018108393.1:20324-37391 GCF_000183805.2 Loa loa | reverse complement strand
GTAATGATGACATAATCTGTGCGTGAAAAGAAAAAAGCTATGAACCGTGCACTTTGTGATGAATATTTGTACTCTAGAGCAATTGGAATTACTTAAAATACTAGCTGATTTAAATTTTTCATCAAATAGAGATTGCTTTAGTAGATGTCAAGCAATCTTTTAACATCCGTCATATTGGTCGATGAAACTATTAACATAGTTGTAGTTTGTTTGATATTCACTGACCAAAGATGTCCATTGAACTAGAACTATTATATTGCACATTCATAACTAGAACTATTATATTGCACATTCATCTGTTAATCGAAGATTTCAAAATTTTTTTATAAGCAAATCAAGATCTTTCCAATTATAATTTTGAGAAAATGGATTAGCCGATCAAAAATGAAGGAAGAAATCAAGGAGAAATATGGGATATATCGAACTTTTTTCTCCTCTCCACATCTTCATATACAGTGGTAAAGTAATATGGGTCTTACATATTGGGTAAACTTGAAAAACTTTCGCTAAAAGGAAATTTTTGATGGTAATTTGCAGGATAACTGAATGTACCATTAGTGCCCATGTAGACTAAGAAACAAAACTAATAAACGATCGATTTGGAAAAATAATTACGGCGTTAAGTCCAGCTGCACTTTATAAGAAAACTCTATTTATTACGGAAATAAAGGGAAGAAATACGGATCTCTTTTTTCAGAGGTATTAAAACAATAAACTCAATGATTTTATCGTAGAAGCAGAACTGAATCGCAATAGATTGAGGGGAAAGGATTAACCTGAATAACACTGACTGCTGAAAGTGTTTCCTTTCATGCACCAAAATATGATGAAAAATAACCAACTAAACACATCAGAAACTTGTAGCAATAAAACTTTATAGTTGAGTGAAGACGACAAAAGGTTGCCCACTTATAAGAGAGTTATTCTGTTGTAATAACAAACAGCGTGAACTTTTTCTTCGATTTAAACAAGAAAACTAATTAAACATGTACACGTCTGGTATTTTCAAATGGTAGTGTACACGTGTAACCTAAACGCGCGCGACCCGCTACTTTTCGGCTTTCACATTGCATATTTCTGAGTCCATTCACGAGCTAATTGATTATACCTGCAATGACTGATTTAAATTATTCCAAAAATTATGAATCCAACGGAAACCAATAAAAAAAAAAATCGCTGTGGTATAACCTAAATTTCTCATATTCCGATAAAAGCGATATCCGGACTACATAGCTAACAACCTTATGAGCTCACACTTTAGGTACTTTAAGTACAGGAAGTCTAACTTGGCTGACTGCGCAGGCATACGACCATTTTAGAATTAACGTTGTCATTCAGTGGTTATGCAAAGGTAGTGGCCTATCTCGCGAAATCTAATCAGACAGTACAGTCAAAAGTTTTTTCCGTAATAGATGTTCAACCTCTCTCGACATCATCACGGTCTTGCTGTTCGTTTCGGTAGTCTGACAAAATCTTTAAAAACGGCTATTCATACTAAAATAACTAAAGTAACAGGCTTCGCCTATAGAGAATTTTTTACATACGTTCTTTAAAAAAAAGGAAAGAAAAATTACCTATCACGATCTGTTTTGTAAACACGAGCAATTTCCGGTACCAATGGATCATCTGGATTTGGATCGCAAAGAAGCGAACAAATAGACAGAAGTACTTTGGAAATGGTAAGCGCCGGCGACCACTGAGAACGCAATATATCCAGGCAAATACTACCGTTGCTGTTGATATTTGGATGATACATACGCGTCGTGAATGCTACCTTCGGCGGTTTGAATGGATAATCCGTCGGGAAATGAATCGTTAAGAAGAAGACGCCACCTAAATCCTTTTCCAAAAAGTGTAGAAAAAAACAAAATTGCATTGTTTATTTTCAAAGTTGAAACTAGCTAGAAAAGGCAGCTGTGACATTTTTAACGGTAGGTGAGAAAGAGAACGAGTAAAACAGTCACACGTTTTTAACTTTTTATTTTTAAACTTCGCCTAAAAAAAATAGCTTATCATATACTAAAATGAGACATCACAACGACCAACCAATACAAATATCACATGAGGTACTTAAACAAACTTAAAATGTCGAAACAATGAAACAATACACATCATATAAGTCTAAAATTGATATACCTTGATAGGGTGATTCCGGTGGACCCATTATTGTCGCCTGCCAATGAAACAAGTCGTCACCAACGGGGCCTGCACTACACTGTGCCGGTGGATCACGACCTAAATCCTGAAGCTCTTTCTGGATTCGCTTAAGTGCCATTTTACACTAAAGCCAATATATGTCCGGCCGGTTCCAGCACTAAAAGGAAATGTTAGTAAATAATTTTATGATTTTTCTTGTAAAAAAGATTTTCGATCGGTGATAAAAAAAAACATCAGCAGTAAGTTG
This sequence comes from Loa loa, assembly GCF_000183805.2. Lineage (NCBI taxonomy): Eukaryota > Metazoa > Nematoda > Chromadorea > Rhabditida > Onchocercidae > Loa > Loa loa. The sequence continues at coordinate 34,987 of NW_018108393.1, read as the reverse complement.
AGATGAGAGAGATTACATCACCAACTCTTGGGACCTACTTCTAGGATTAAAGAGACATTAAAACTCCCCCCTCCCCAAACATCTGGTAGGTCGTAAAAATGACGTGTTTAATTGTTATAATGGATAGAGAATTTGTCGTAAGCAAAAATCATCTCTTAAAATAGATCAAAAACGGTAGAAGGAAATTCAGGTATAGAAGACTATTGAACTGCAATAAAATGGATAAGAAAAAGCATATCGAGATAGTGTTATGCAAATATCTTGCACACTTATCGAGAAATCACATTTTACAGAAGGTGTAATTCGAACCAAGTGGTTAGAAAGCACATGAAAATGTAGTACAAAAAAATTGTGACACTACATTTCAACGTAAATGTTGCCAGTTTCAAACCTGAGAAAAAAGAATAACTTCTATTCTGAAATTAAACCAGTAGCATAAAATAGTACAAGAAAACTGACTTTTCATCAGAGAGAAATGCTAACAACGCAAATTTTAGGCTGAAAAAGTGTTGGGAAACGTTCTACATAGACCGCTCCTACTAACAAGAGCCAATTTAGGTGGGATTCGATCAGGATACCATCTTATCACGACAAAGATGATTCCCTGAAAGAAAGCGTGACAAAACACAGAAATTTTAAAATTGTCACAAATAGTTCAGCAAGCTCTAAAAAACCTTAGTTTGACGGTGGACATCGGAAATTCGGATAGTTCGAACCGCTGTTTAACCTAGTGGATCAAAAGGAATGATTTGGTAAAATTTCGATGTTTGACTCCTACTGAAGGACATATTATCATTTGATCATTAAATCATTTGATAGTAAATATAAAATGTATCATGAGCTGCAAAAATGCAAACCAATGGTGGGTGGACATAAGCAAAATCTTTGTCAGTCAGCATCGAACGGAAAATGAACAAAGCACTGAAAAGAAGAGCGCTACAGCAGGGCTATACGACTATGTTAGCTTGAGATATGATCAAGATGCACTGAGAACGAGTTTGCATCATATCGCTTCCAGAAGTGCAAGTGCAAGTGCAAGTGCAAGTTCCACTCCTATGCACACGCATGGAAAAATATGTGCAATCCTTTGTATGACACGAATTTTGTTACTCAACAATAGTGTTATGTCTTCATTGGATAAGCTAAATAATATATGATATTTCTAAACAAACAACAGAGTTGATGGCAACGATGACCTTTGATCTTGGATTAAATCTCTGAGATAATATGAAACGGATGAACGAACGAGAGTGCAGACATGAAACATTTCGATCGTGGATCGATTATGACGGACGACATCCCGGAATGTCGAAGAGATACCACCCATTTCTAGCTTATGACATATCCGCAATTCAAACAACCGGGAAAACCATTTAATTTTCTTGGGTATTTATAAACCAGCAAAATTTTCAGCAACTGTCGGCCATCCAATAAATCATCTAAATATAAGTTATGAGAAGTGAAGAGTAAATGATTGTTTCGGTAATACAATAGGAAATTTTGCAGAGTATTTGCCATCTGCCGAAAATTTCATCTTTCCTCTATTCAGCATTAAAGGATAATGCTTCACAGTAGCAGAAAAATAACCGGGAAAATTTCTTAAAGTTTTATTCCGGAAGAATGAATGTGGAAGGCTTTGAGAAATGAGCAGGAATTTTCAGGTAAACTGCAAAAAAAAAATTGGAGGAAAACATGACCGGAAATGACCGGAAAACAGACCAAGGCAAAAAAAAATCTAGTGAGAGCATTTCAGTAAAAAAGAAACAGGAAAATTTCAAAACAAATGAAGGAATTCCGGAAATGGACGAAAGAGTTCCGACAATAGAGAAGTTTTTGCAAAAGACATGAACCAGAAAAAAAGAAAAAAAACAAGAACAAGAATAAGGACGAAAACAAGAAAAAAAACTTCCGACAACAGAGAAATTTTTGCAAAACAAAAAAACAAGAACGAGAAAATTCCGGAATGAATCATGGAAGAAATATCTAAAGAAGGAAATGAGATTGGGATTTGAGTAAGATCGCTTATAGTTCAATAATCAATTTCCAATTCTTCCATGCTCGTCTCTCTCCATCCCCTTTCTCTTACGTGCTACCTGGATATCTAGTCGCGATGACGTCATTGTACGATGACGCCATGAATCACCATTACTGTGGGTCACTTCATCATTTTTGTTTCTACGTCGAACCGAATGATATGACTAAATTTTCGGAATGCCATAAATCCGGAAAAACAGGATAATTCTTGCCGGAATATCAAACTCTACGCGCAAATGTTTGTTACCTCACCTCTTTTTCCCGCCGTGACATAAACTGAAAATGGGATGGCCGAATAATAGAATTACCGGATGCGAACAAACTCGCGCAACCTGCACTGCAACCTAAAACTCACCGCACGAACCAACGGAATGCTTCTCCAGTCCATCCATAACCATTCACTTCTACCTCATTCAGGTTTTCGTCTCGAAAGTACACTTCATTTTGAAATTTACGAAATTTTTCCAGTGAAATTGATTTTAAAATGTCCTCGGAATCTATCACACTTCGTGACTGTTTACTAGCAATAGAATACAAAATTTCAGCATAGGAAACGAATTCCAATTGTAAAATTGAAATTTTTGTTGAAGTTTTCCTCAAACGAAACAACATAACAATTTTTATATTTTGAAACTTCGGCATTTCAAACCCTAATTTAAAACAAACACATAATCAATGACTAATGGAGCATTTAATAGTTTCAGCAACGTCTAATTGTCTCAGTAATAATTACAGAACTTGGCACACGTCTAATTATTCGAACTACGAAATACACCAATTTTAAGTTTTCCTTTTCAAAAATAACTTCAATTCAATTAAATTAACGATTCAATTGGATTAAGAGGAAATACTAACAGTATTTTAGAATTGAAACACCTGCGACATCCCGGTAATTTCAACTGAATAGTATGGTGACATCGAAAAACTAAACAGAATAACCCATCACCGGTATTTAACGGGCGACGTCATGACCGGAAGCTACTTTACCGTATTATTACCGTATTATGATTATATCTCAATCATAATTGTTTTCTTTTTCTTCCTTTTACTTACTGCAATTCTCAGTGGTTGTTATTTATTTTCATCGCAAATCTATATTGTTTATCATGATTTTTTCATAATTTGCTTGCCGTAATTCATTGGTTCAGGATGTAAACTTTAAGACATCATTAGTATGAATCATTAATAATATATATACTTGAGCTACTTCAGTTAACATATATTTCAGATAAACAATGTGGCCAACTCGCGTGCTATTACGCAGTGTGCGTCGAACGTATATGGAATTAGATTATGCTAGACACATGCCAAAAGAATATGTAGAAAAAGTGAAGCGTACAGTCCCTAAAAAAATCTATACCAATCGATACGGTGCACCTGATATTGTGCGTTGGACGTAGGCTTTTTTCTTCTTAACATATTGATCGGTTAAGTTAGATTCGAAACATTAAAAGTATTATTTCAAATTTCAAACCCGAGTACAGTTACTTCATATACAAGTACTCAGTTTTTTTTTTTCGAATTGGATTTTCAACAAGCGTTAAGTTAGTGAAAAGCCACGTGGCACAGATGATGTTCTTTAGTAACTTTGTAATCTTATCCCATATTATTCATTTGATTTAATTCAGTCAGTTTTTCTTTCTTATTTTTTTTGGGAGTATACAAACATATACTGTAATATTTTCCAAGTAGTGAACTGTAATATTTTCCAAAGAATATTTTATGAAACTAACATTTTTGAGTTGATTTCCTAAATCAACGAAAACATTTCCAGGTTGCATCCCGATGATTACGTACCAACCGATGGGCGTCCCTGGGAATTAGATGCATTTGAGAAAAACATACAACGAGCACATGATTATCACCAGCACAAATTAAGACATAGATTTTTCGAACTGAGGTAAATTTCTCTTTTTGTTTTTCCAGAAAAAATATTTCAAGAGAATGAAAGGTATTGGGTTTCCTTTATTTTCGATTGATTGAGTTGAATAATCCCTATATGTTCCACTAACAGTCTGAACCAAAGGGCGAATTAAAACGATTGGTTAAATGGTTAATGCTATGAGCCCCTCTTGCGAAAAGTATGTCCACTTTAAGCCTCCGAGTACCTGTATTTGCTGTAGTTATTGTTTTTTTCTTTTGGAAATTACTAGTTGTATATAAAGTATATGTCGTTTAATGTTTCGCAATATCGGATTGTATTGACGTATTTTGGAAATCAGTTATCCTTATCGTTATCATTGCGCACTGATTTGATGACGAGGAATTATAAGCTTAATTACTTTGGTTATAATAATTTATGAATTAAGATATCATTCTTTTTTTGCAAAGTCTTCAGTTTTTTATTTGTGGTTAATCTTGAACGCAGAAGTACTTTAAAAGTAATAATTTTGTCGAAAATGTTATGACGTCCAATGTTGCAGCTTTATAAAACGAATAGCTATTATGCATTTCAAATTAATAACGTTTGGATGTTGAACGGTTAAGCAAAAACCCAATACGTTTAAGCTAGCTGGATTAAACCTTCGTTATTTAGTCGAAGAAGGAAAAAATATAACATCGATGGCATTAGATTCAGTGGCGTTTTTTTCGTTAAAATTTTGGTTTTCGTACTGATAATCGACAACATTTTAAGACACGAAGAAAAGGTAGCCATTCCAGCCGAGGAATGGACAATATTTCCGGGTGATTTGGTGCAGGTGATGGTTGGCAAGGACAGAGGCAAAACTGGAGTTGTATCACATGTTAATAAGGAAACCAATGCTGTATTTGTGAGAGGGAGACATACCGTAAACTTTAATTGATATTCTTATCATAATAATCGATAACATATTAAACGGATTAGTTATTTATTACTATTAATTTCTTTACGACTGTTACAAATCTACCTTTTAAATAGATCATCTGTTGTTTCATGTAGTCCGATGATTTCCTTTCTTTGAATTGGAAATTTTTACAGAAACTTGTTAACGATTACGAAAACTTGGTTGAATGTGGCATAAATTCTATTTATCGACAAGTTGAGCAACCTCTGTATATTCATAAGGGACAAGTGAAGCTAGTCGATCCCAGCGATAAGTATGTTTGTCAGTTGAAATTTAAGTGGTTCAATTCAGTTTTTATTTTTTTTTTACTAAATTAAAGCTGAGACGTGCAGTGTTTCATTCCTTCTTTAATCGGAAATTTCTCTCCATAGTTATTCAGTGTAGTTTCTTGGTCATTTACTTCATTAAGGGCTCCACACGATTTTGTACGGGTGCTGAGAAAGAACCAATACATTAAGCGACTTATTATTTTTTTCAGTCCACCTACAGTCAACTGACTTAGTTGATGTTGTGGGCTGTTTGCCTTATTTTTTCATTTTAGTGAACCTTGCGAAGCAGATTGGGTATTAAATGAGGAAGGGAACGAGTATGTCAGAATCAGCAAAAGGTCCAAATTCCAAATTCCGATGCCACAATTAGCCCAAGCTACGTCGGAATACCTCACTGCCGATCGATATGTCGGTATGTTCGTTTAGTTTTCAAATGATTGTAAATATCCGAAACGATGACACCAGGCTCTCATGATTTTTCTGGTAAGGTATTGACGATTAAATCTTTATCTGTTAGTTCCATTGTAATATGAGATTAAAAATCGATATGTTACACCAAAAAACGTTAGTTTTTCTTTTTTTTAAAAAGCTAGAAATCCCAGGAAAACTCTGCATCAGTTATCAGATGATTTCCAGTCAATCGTCAACAATGAAAAGTTATTTGCTGAAATAGTTTACCGCATCTTTTCATTTACTTCTGTTGCAGAAGTGGATGGTAAGGATACACCTGCAGAAGTTGTCCTGGAAAAGACCTACAAGCCTGTGCTCAAATCATTTGAGGAAGAAATTGCAGATGCAATGGGTATTCAAGATAAACGTAAATTACAACCAACATACTGGTATTGAACTCGTTTTCCAGGCTGTAAAGTTTTTATGTGCAGTATTTGGTAATTGGAATTGCAGTAAATTGAATTGAAAAGGCGCATGGAATTTGGGTTATTTGAGCAAAACAAGTTGGTACGTTTATTTTTGGATTGTGCAAAATTGTCACGTATGGCTCAATTATTTGAAACTACAAGTAAAATTTTGAGTATTAGCTCGTCAGTGATGATGGTAGAGTTTTATTTTTTGCTTAAAAAATATTCAGATTCAGATTTAAGAATTGTCTTTTCAATTTTTGAACAGATTTTAGTATACGGAGATCATGCATTGCTAGTAGTTACTTGTTATCATGTTTTCATTATTGTTAATGCACATCGAGCTGAATGTGTCTTGTATAAATTAATCAGTGATAAACTGTATCATGTAATATCATGTAATAAATTTCACTGTCACATTATCATTGAACTGGGCAAACTCATCACTCAATTAAGTAATGTAACGGAAGAATGCGATATATTCAGAGCAAGATGGAAGACGAGGTATCCTCCAGTGAGGAAAAAGGAAAAACTACCGTCGTTATTTCGAATTTTGCTTTGATATTTTTTCCAATTTATCCGTAGTGGGTATATGTGATGTTTTTTTATTATATTTTTTTATAATATTCTTTATTATATAATATATTAATATTACTATCTGCTTCCAAAAACCCCTTATAACTAATTGCGATAAAATTCGTATATTAACCATAATAGCAGAGATAACTGGGTTCGTTTCCGTCTTCCTATCTATTTCAGTCTTTTCATTTTAATTTCTTGCTTTTTCACATATAAAAATGCACATTTGTGGTCAGATATGAATTTAAGGAGGATATAGCCATGCAGTTATCATCTATACAGCGATAGAATTGGTTGCTATGGTTAAAAGAATTATAAAAGTTAAATTGGTGGAAAGTGCTTTATCATGAATACAAAAGGGAGTATAGTATAATGGAAATATAGTACAATGAAATTCCCACTTCCCTTGATTTTTTCGCTTAGATTAAGGCTTCATCTGTAGTTGATTTCCCTGATGGCTGTTTGACGTATCAATGTTTGTTCCTGTTTCGTCAAAATAATTTTGTATGTCATTCTTACCGTTTCTACGATTTTTTCCCGATTTTTTGTAAATTCAAAGGGATTAGATAAATGATAATTCAGCTGTACGCTTTTTAGAATTATTTTTGACGTGATGAAATGTGGGGTGTGATAAAAGATCTTAAATTTACCTAATTTATCTTGAAAATCAGCTGAATTTGAAACTACAGACTGAAATTACATTCCCACTCTTTGGTATACTCTTCGAATATCCTTGCCTTACATAGCATATTCCTGTTTGGTAATTAAAATATCACATAAATATACCAAAACCTGTAAGAATCAATAGTACTTTTTTGGCCAAAGTCACAGATCGCTGTCCTATATTTTTTTGGGAATTAGAAAATTGCGATTATGAAAACTGGAATTTGAAAATATAAATACCCGGAAAAAAAAACCCGAAGTAAAGAGGATCAATTAGTAACTACTACATATTTATCTTCAAAAATTCGTTAAACCCATATTTCCCTGAAAGATTTCATATCATCTTCAGGATAATACTGTTGCCTTGAATAACAATTCCTATACGCTACAAGTTCAATCTGTTTTTGCTTTCGTATAAAATTTGTTATCTCTTATCTTTTTTTTTTGGAAACTTTCAAGATATGCTATTGTATATTTTTCTACTCAACAGTATGACACATGAAAGAATATGGACACATACAGTATGACATAAATGAAATAATTTTCATAAACATAAATGTAAAATTGATTTTCTATATATCTTATCTTCAATCAATATCAGCTATTGTCTCCAATCATTCTTAAATTTCCAACAACGACAAGAAAATTTAAATCATTTTTTAGACATTGATATTCAATTCAACTTGCAAAATGATAACGATATTTTGGAATAATTAGAAATGAAAAGGACAAATCATTAAACCATACAAAGAAGGGTATGTATATGTTGATTCATTCAGTCATCATTTCATGATCAAATCCCATAAATTCATAAATATTATCATTTTTGTAAATGTTTATTGATCGATTTTGAATATAAAGAAAATGTCGTAAATCTGGTTCAACAATTCGTTCCTCGCAAACAATCTTCTCTAAACGCCTAATTTTTTCGGATGTCCCTGAAATAAGGAATGAAAGAATAGAAGAAAAAAAGAAAAAGAAAGCATTGAAAAATACATTTAAATGATATTGTAATTTACATAATTATTGGAAATCAGAAATGTTTCCCAATTCATTTATTGAAAATTATAATTTTCCATTTATAAATTTGCAAAAAAAAAAAAAAAGAAAAAAAGAATTTTCATCTCTTTTTTATTTTTTATTTTTTTCAAAGAGAAAGAGAAAGAAAGAAAGAAATGATTAGTTGATAATAAAGGAAATGTGTAATGTATAAAAATGAGTACAAAAAGATTGATTAGATGGGATTTCAACTGTCAACTATTATCAATATTATCATTGTTATTGTGAGCAATACATAAATTTAAAACAAATATTTTTAAAATGATGAAAGTATATTACACCTGGAAACAGAACGTTAATTAACCTAATTAATTGTCATAAATAAAATGAAAATAATCTAAAAGTACAACAATTTACTATCACATATTTTACCTTATTTATTTATAATAAACAATTATTAATTGCTTAAAATTTCCTGTACAAATAAATCAATCAATCATACCAGCTATGAAGAACATATATGGTGGACAGTAATTTGGCTTGTCATCTCTTAATACTTTCCTCATTTGAGCATTTGGTAAATTAAATGTTCTCAAATGTTTCCAAATTTCTTCCATTATTTCTTCACTTCCTTCGCTTGACATGAAGAAAAGAATGGCTAACAAATTCATTTCCATTTCTCTGAATTTCATTCTTTTACTTTTCTTCCGCTTTTTTTTTAAAAATCATTTTTATTTTTTTCAGAAATAAAAATTTTCAAACTTTTAAAAAATTTCTTTTTTAAAAATTTTTTCTTTTTGCAATTTAAAATTTCCAAATTTTAAAAAATTATTGACAAAATTCGATCCAATTTTTTTGTTTTTTATCTTTCGTTTTTTTCGTATTTTAGATGATAAATAAAAATTTGAAATAAAATATGAAATCATTCCTAAAACATATATCACAGAAATATTAAACAAATTTGAAAAAATATGATTAATAGAAAATCCAGAAAATAGCTTTAACTAATGGATGGAATAAAATAAAATGACTGATATCGATCAGATGGATATCTAATAGTATGAGTGATAAGTACTGCTGTTATCACAATAATAATTCATCAGGTAATTCCGGTAAATCTTGATGAAGTTACATTTAATTAATTGTTGACTTGATACATTTGTAGTTAATTTAATTTCATTTACTCAACGATAACACTATGTTATTCGACAATTATCATTTCAATTTATGCTTAACATGCGGGACTTTTTTTTTCCAAAAATGTTAAATGAAAAAATGAAAAATTTTGAAATTTAAAACAATTAACATACTTATATAGTTGTAATAATTCATTTAGACAAGCCAAAACCTCATCATTAACACATGTTAAGGTTGGCATCATCATACTCCAATCCCAATAAATATTTTTCATTGCTGGGAAAACATTCTTTAAATGTTTTAAAAATCTCATCCCACTATTTTCAACACCAGGATGTACACCTTGTGCAACAACAAATTCAACCGCAGAATTCAATATTTTTGTATTCTCAAATGTTTCTACCTGAAAAGAAAAAAAACAAATTAAAAAAAAAGTAACTTATTTGAAATGAAAATTATCAAAATATCCTTTTCATTCTTTTAATAGTATCATTGATAGCTTTTAATCATTCCTTCCTCATTCATTCACTCTTCCCTTCATTAATTTAAAATAGAATTTATTCATTGACAAATACAAATTATTTGATAATTTTTTAATTTGAAAAATGTCGATATATTCAATAATATAAGACGGAAGAATAATTTTACATTTTGAGATAACATTTGCATTTTGTGAAAAAAAACATAAAAAAAGCTCGAAAAAATAAAACTTTATTTAAAATCTTGGTAATAAAATAATTTTTATACAAAATACTTTTAAAAAACAATTTTTTTTGTAAAATATTTTCTTTTAATAAATTTTTAAATGGAAAAAAAATGCATACACACACACACACACACACATATATACACACATATACACATCTACCTATACATACATATATAAAACTAACATTTATACCAGGATATCGGTGAAATCGCACCAATCGTACATTTAAATTTTTAATAACCAATTCAATTTCCTTCGTTGGACAACTTCCATTTAAATCAATTAAACGAATCTGAAACATACAGGAAAAAAACGAAAAAAAGTTTCTTATTTCTTTAAAATTTAAATAAATTTATAAGTGATAGTTTTATTTATGGCTTCTTTTTTTTTCTTGATTAAATTATAATAAGGGGACTCTAAATGATATATTGGCCAATGATTGCACAATTGAGTATTACTATGACAAAGAATATCATATTAGTTATTGAATTTATCCAATGATTAAATTATCAATGATTACATCATATCTCTAATATTATTAAAACTTCATTTCAAGATCTTATCATATCATAGCAATAGATAATATAATGAATGAATCATATAAAGGTATGATAAAGATATTTTCGTGAAATTTCAAATAAGCAATAAAGACATAAAGATAAATTAAGAATTTTATTTATCGCACTAATCGTACATTTAAATTTTTAATAACTAATTGAATTTCCTTTGCTGGACCAACTTCAATTTGGGTAAAATGTTTGGAATAATTTATGATGTAATAAGTTGATCAGTTTGTGTTATCAAATTCTTTTGACCATTTTGTGACCATTTTGTATTACCAATTTTTTTTTAATGTATTATTAATCGAAATTCTTTCTTAATCAAATTCATTTATTAATTTTATCAATTTGTCTAATATGTAGGACGAAAAAAAGAACCTGTATATCTGAAAGCGCCGGGAATAAACCTTCAAACTCTTCATCACTAGTACCTTTCTGTTGACTTCTATAGGAAAATGCAGTTAATAAAGATGTATGTGATAATAGAAATGCTATATCTGAAATTTCCGCATCTGATTCACTCACAAGCAAATAGCGCAAATCGGAAAGAAATCCTCGAACCTAAAATATTGACGTATAAAAGAAAAAAAAAAGGAATCTTAAACTGATAATATTTTACGATCATTTAAAGAGAAAAAAAATTTTTAAATTTAATATTTCGTTAGAAAATTTCATAAAAAAAATTATTTTATAAATTTTTAAAAAGTATTAAAATATACATTTGAATTAATAGAAGAAAAGGAAGGACGATAAAATTTGATAAATTAAATTTTTGAATTTTTTTTTCCTATTAATATTTACCGTTTCATTGCTAACTTCTTTTAATGCAGCAACCAATTCATTCAGTGGATTCTCAATGAATAGAACTTCAAGTATAGCTGGACCTAATTTACTTAATGCAATTTTAGTTTTCACTAGCACTAGATGACCCGCTGTACTGATTTGTCGATTAGGATCTTCACCCATTCTTTTTGCATGTTTAACTCTCCATAATAACGAATTTTCTCGTAATAAACCAATTTTTTCTTCTCTTATCCATACCGTAAATTGATCCTTTCTTATTGTTTTTTTAGCCATCTTAAATGAAAAAGGAAAGAAAAAAATTTACATTTATCACCATATAAAATAATATTTGCAACATAAATATATTTGAAATTTAATAAATGAAAAACTTAAAAAATTATCAAACAATAAGAAGCAAAAGTACAAAATTGCAAAATTTTCCTTTAATAAATTTACACATTTACAAAATAATGGAAGAAAAAAAATTGCTATTTTCTTTAATTTAAATCTCATTTTTTTTAGTAAGAATTATCATTGATATTGTCCAAAAATTTCTATCATTCAATATATCATTTTGATAAGATATCATTATAATTTCAGAATTTGAAAAAAAAATGAAAAAATTCATTTTTAGTATAATTGAAAAAAAATGAAAAAAATCAGTTTCTATGAATGAATTTTGAAATTTATGAAAATAGAAATTAAAGACAAATGTTTGGGAATAATTCTAACGAATTGACAAACCTTTACAATAGCAATGATGCTTGCAAGAACTAACTATCTACATATAAACCTATGCATCGATCGTTGATCTTTGATTACTTATGTCAATCTCACCTCCATTTTATACTTAATTTGACCTTTAACATATTACTTCTTTTCCTTCATGATCTGTTCATTGCTGCAAATACTGAAATATTCGAAAAGAAAAAAAAAACAAAAAAACAATGACCTACAGAAAATTCCTCTACTAAATTAGGCGAAAAGAACCTTAATAGGTATCTTTTACCGGAATTCAACATATGCTCAGAATTTAAACGCATTGCATTTGAGAATAACCGGAATTTGTATCATAGCGTTAATTACTGAGGAGTAATTCAGAAAATATTATTTCTATATCATACAACAGAATATGAAACTCATAATTATAAACTGTTCCTGGAAATTTTCAGCTATATAATATGCTACGTTTTCTGATGTATAATCCACTTCCGGTATTTTATTTCATTGAATCCTTATCCGAAAAGTGGTGTATACAGGAAACAATTATGTATCAGCTTTCTAGAATGGCTTCATACCGTAAACTGTTTGAGTTTAATATTCCGTTCGTTTTATCCATTCAAAATAATGATCGATATGAATCCAACACTCTCTATGAACAAATTCCGGAATGAAACACTTTTTGTCTGTAACGTTTTATCTTTCCGGATTTTCTACTTTTTTATTCTTTATAGTCTTTATACCACTAACACCTTTAATGAGTGAGTACCATTTCTTACTCATAGAATTAAAAATGACAAAAACATAAGCAAATTATCACTTGATAAGCTATAATTTTATTGTTTGTTTATAAACATTGCAAAAAAAAAGCAAACTATCTGATATGAAAGATATTAATTAGCAGTTAAACAATATTACACTATCTATTAATTTCTTCCATTTTCTTCATTATCTTTGATCTTTCAATAAGTGTTTCGCAATCGATAATTAATTTAACGGTTTTATCCTTTCAATAATCTTAAATTAAAGCCTTCTTCTTTTTTTTCTAAAAATGATCCATTTTTACGATATTATTGCAACATACTTTAAATCATAAGTTCTTTCGAAGAATTTCAACTCATCCTGATGTCTTATTTCAGAAATTTTACAAATTTTTAAAAAAGATGATATAAAATAGAAGAATACCATAGCTGTTTTCCTTCCAGAATTTCAATCATACATAATCATTCATTGATACCATGCATAGATATGCTATCTTGATATTGTTCGATGTAATACAATTTTCCCATCAACCTGATTTATTTTCTGAAAAATAATTATCCATCCAGTTAATTTCGATATTTCGTTGTATAATACGGATCGATTCCGGTTTGTTTCATGAAACTCCGTCCATTATCCTGATATATACTAATTCGGTTAAAAGTTCTGGAAGTACTACTATTCCAACAAAATATATCATCGATGTTTGTATGAAAAATGATATTTTATTTGAAAATTCCTTTATAATATGTAAAATTATAAACCTTTTGACCGGTGAATAGGTTAATAGGAATAATTTCACTGTTGTCATTCCGGACTGCTTCCGTTTCATCGGTATATCAATGTATGCAGCGTATAGCGGTTTCATCTTTCGCATGGCGAAAATTATTATCAGGTTATTATCACCGGAAATTATCATCAATTTTGCATGGCAGAAATTATCATTATTATCATTATCATTAGAAATATCCCATATCATACGCATTACCGCAATTTGAACATTTTCTAATATCTGGAAATATATTTTATAAACCAAGCTATTTGGACAGAATGCTACATTTAATAAAATTTAAGTTCCGAAATTAATTAAATTCCGATGGGAGATTTTTGCTAATAAAATCTAATAGATTCATTATTTGTAACAACATCACATAATCTCAATAGCATTACACAGTTTTAATGGAATGTTATTTATATTATAATATTATAATCTTTCATCTATCCGCAAGCTTGGGTAATGCAGTGATACTTCACTGAATGCTTGCCCGAATGTAAAATAACTATTACCCAGAAATTATCCACAGTTATCCAACTTGATCTTCACATATATGTTTCCACTGATTTTATTTGTTGCCTTATAAAAATAGGATTTGTTGAAAACAAAAAGTTCCGCTAGTTAATTTGATCAATGGTTTTCAAATGAATGCTTCAAATCAATCCCATCCCAATAACCAGTTTTTAAGTTTTTAGGTTTTAATAGTTGGATTAAATGTTCACCTAAAATAGCCAATCGATCAATTGGAGATGAACAATGAATTCAAGTATTCAGGCTATCCAGTCTAAAATTAGTTCGAAATGTTTCACTCAGACAGTCAATTGATGTCACTAAACTCCTTCGCTTGCTCATTTAACTGGTAGAACTGAAACATTTCATCAAATTTCAAACCAGGTCTTCAAGCTCAACTTATTTAGTTCTGGTGAGTTATCTGGCTCAACTTGTTCAATTCTGGTGAATTATCTGGCTCAACTTATTCAGTTCTGGTGAGTTA